>NW_022145599.1:22852444-23133379 GCF_000002235.5 Strongylocentrotus purpuratus | reverse complement strand
CCCCCCCCCCCCCCCACTCAGTGTTATTTGGGTACGCATATGCTCGTACCCTTTTTTTGAAAGACCCCCTATCTGAGGACTGCCAACATTTCCGAACCCCCCTTTCGCGGGCTTTTCGCGTGCTTTTACTGCCTTGGAGACCCCCCTAAATCAGGAAAAGTGCTCAATGTACCCCCCTAAATTCGGAATAATTTCTCAGGAGTCCAAAGAGATGAGAGAAAAAAGAAAAAACACCCCCTTTTTAAAGAAATCTCCGGGTGAAAAGCCAAAATACACCCTTTTTTTTACAATTCTCGGGCCGGACTTTGTCGCACGAAAAGTACCCCTTTACCGGACATTTTGGCAACACGCATGCGGTCATTCCGACCTCTGAGTGGGGGGGCGGGGGCCCAAGATCGCCGAGAGGTCTATGATCCTTTCATATTACCAAACTGTTGATCATCAATTTTACTCATAATGTTCTAATATAACCATTTAGTAACTATTAATAATTTTAGAACAATAGTATCAGTGATATAATCTGGATATAATAGTCAAATTTGACTAATTGCCATGATGACGCTGACCTCAACAACGACACTGCCTACATTACGGTAACTCCTGATCCTTGGTGCTACGCATCGATGTACTACAATAAACACACGTGTTTAGTTTTGGGAGTAACTACTCTTCGCTAACTCTAGCTCTTTGCTATTACGCAATTACACGTGCGAATAGAAAAGCCGGTGATTAATGCGCAGGACTAGTGTATTGACTGACCACACAACATTCGACATGAATTTCGTCAAAAAAATTGGATTGTTTCTGGATCACAGCATGCAACTCACCGGTGCTTATTGTCCAAGGAATTGTGGCAACTTGATGTTGCCTTTACGAGGCATTACAGTGGACGAGGTAAATTCTGTTGAAATTAATGATTTAAACATGATTTAATCACTTTAGATCTAACGAGAGTAACGTTAGAGTCTAACAGCATGAACAGTTAGACCTAGAATCTATCCTAGATCTAGACCCTAGATCTAATTATAATTTTGCCATTGTGATGACTAGACCTAAGCTAAGTAATGACGAGAGTATGTACTGTACTGTAGCTCCGCCGCCAAAGGCGTCGGCGCGGAGCTCCCCTGATAGAGGACTAGCTAGGAGCTGCTCACACGTGATGCATCGTGTGTACAACATAGATCTAACGTTAGTCCTAGTCTCTAGAGATAAGATAAGATAAGATAAGATTTTATTCGTCTTTCTTTCAAATGACATACAGAGCATAACATTGGATCATAACACATTTACAATGCAAAATAACAAATTATGGCAATGATAAAAACAAAGTTAACTAAAAGAAAGACGAGGAGACCCTGGTAAAAGCAGAGCTTGTAAGTCCCCTCTGAGCCGGATAAAACATGATGAATAGATATTTGTGACTACCGAAGAATACAATAGGGAAAAGGGGGTATAACAAAACAAGAAGTGTACACACACACAACAACAACAACAAAACGAGAGACGAGACTAGACAAGACGGGAGAAAAGAGAAAATATGAGAAATAATAGAAGACTACAGCACATCGACAATAGGTACAGCACACAACGGGCACAAGACAACAGGGGGAGGGAATAAGAGGTTGACAATCTGAAAATATTCAGTTAGACACATATTAATATCAAGAAGAAAATTTACATTTATAGTAATACATAATATATCTTGGCACCATAATAACTACAAAAATGAACTACTCTATGAGTCACAGTATTTATCGAGAAGATAAACCTTAAGTTTACACTTAAATGAAGAGAGACTAACAGATTGCTTAACGCTAGAGCTAGAGAGTTCCAAAATTTAGGTCCAGTAAAAACCAAAGTATTAAAAGTTAACTTTGTCCTTACTTGGGGTAAGTGAAACGCAGAGGCATTTCGTGTAGCATGGTCATGAACTTGACTATTTTTCTTTAAAATGCTGACTAGAGCCTGTGGAAGGATACCAGAATCGAAGTCGTACATTAAAGAACCCAGTTGAAGGTGATAAATATCTTGCACCTTTAAAATTCTATGCGTATAAAAAAGCGGATTAGTGTGCGTACGAAAGCTAACGTTACAAATAATTCTTAAGACTCTCTTTTGAATCAAGTATAACTTTTCAAGGTTAGTTTTAAGAGAGTTACCCAGGCAAGAACACCCTAATTAAGATAGGGGAGGAATAATGTCGAGTACATTAATAGAAGGATGCCTTTAGGTAAAATTGATTTCAATTTATGAATTACGCCACTGTTTCTTGACAATGTCTTATAGAGATGATTTACATGAATTTTCCAACTCATTTGGTCATCAATGTGCAAACCAAGGAATTTTGTTGATGATACCCTATCTATCAATACATTATTAAATGATACATCTCCTGGAAGCACTTTGATTGTATTACTTAAAAACATATAATTGTCTTTTGCAGATTTAAAGACAATTTATTTGCTTGAATCCACAAAGTAACTTTATTTAGTTCGAAATTAACCGTTTCTAACAGAGTTTGTGAATTTTTGTGTGAATAGTACAAGCTGGAATCATCAGCAAATAAAATGAATGACAAAATATCAGATGAGAAATGAAAGTCATTATATATACAATAAACAAGAGCGGACCAAGGAGAGATCCCTGAGGAACGCCGCATGTGACATTCTGTAACCCTGAATCAAAACCGTTTAAAGAAACAAATTGTTTCCTGTCAGCTAAGTAGCTCTTAATCCAGTCCAGAGCTGTGCCCCTGACACCATAATGCGATAATTTCCCTAGCAAAATTTCATGATCTATAGTATCAAATGCCTTGGAATAATCAAGAAATATACCAATTGTGTGCATCTTTTTGTCTATTGCTTGTGAAATCTTATCTATAAAGTGCAGCAAGGCATGAGAGGTAGTATGTTTCTCTCGGAACCCAAACTGAAAATTTGAAAATATTTTACTTTGGTTGAAAAATTCTAAAGTTCTAACATAAATCACTTTCTCAAGGATCTTTGAGGAGGTTAAAAGGGAAATAGGACGGTAATTTGAAAAAGATTTAGGATCACCCTTTTTAAAAACGGGTACGACTTTTGCAATTTTCATGTTTTCGGGGACTATTCCATTTAACATTGATGAATTAAAAACATGAATAAGGGGTTGAATAATCGCTAAGATAACCTGTTTAATTATGTCATTATTGACACATCGTAACCAGGACTTTTCCCAGCCTTAAGCTCCCTTTTTTTTTCTCTATCTTTTTCTATCTTCTTCTTTCTTCCTCTTTCTTTTTTTTCTTTCATTTATTATTTCCCTTTCTTTAGATAAGATAAGATAAGATAAGATGGGTGAATATAGATGTAGATGTAGATGTAGATGTAGATCTAGAGTCTAATCACGAACTTGACTCTCGAAAATCAAAATCTTAACTCAAGATGTAGACTAGATCTACTTCTAGGTCAATATTACTTATTAGGATGAACTTTTGATATTTCCAGTTGATGAGTTAAAATAATCCAGAGTCAGAGACAAGATCAAAGTCTAGTAGTAGAACTGAGCAGGTAAGACTGAAGAGTCACACATCGCTCATATAGCTGCATTACTATCCTGGCTGTCTATTAAAAACTGTGCTATTTATTGATTCTCAACATTTCAAACACCACTGTACAAAATTCAACTGATTTCACTAAAAATCGGTACTTTAGTGACAATTGATGACACCTAAAATAGCAGTAGAATACAAGTTTTTCAACTTACCGATGTTAGAAAAAATAATTTAAAAATTCAAATTGTGAGTCTAGATCTAGTGTACTGTCAAACTTGCCGATCAGCCGCATTCGGTATGATTGTGTGCATTTATGTGTTATGAGCATATTGACTATTCGGCTCGGTGTAAAAATGTCAGAGGTAAAAATGTCAGAGGAAAAAATGTCAGAGGTAAAAATGTCAGAGGTAAAATATATAAAAAAGCATGTTACAGGTTGAATATTGGTAATGTTTGTATATTAGGCTTATCAAAAAGATATAACAAAGGAAGGATGCTATAGCTGCAGTCATTAATTTCAGCGCTGCTTTATTTTCTTCTTTCTGTAACTTTTATTTACCTTTCTGCCCGAAATTGGGACTTTTACCCGATTATTTCCGAGGGGAGACGGGGGGGGGGGGGGGGGGGGGGGATGTGTAGGCCTATCCTTCTTTGGGGGCATAGTGACCCGGCTGCCTCCCCCTCGTATGCCTTTGTCTAAGCAAGTGATACTGTAGACCGAAAGCTTCAGTCTCTATATCGGGAGGTCTAGTGGAGCCAGACGTAGTCTCAGTATGTTGAAGATATCACGGCTAGATTTTAGCCGTTAGGCCACTCCCACAAACATGACAAACTTGAGGAGAAATACATCATTTATCTTCAATTGCAGTAATTTTCTAGGCAATTGTCAGTCCCTAAAAGTTCCCTTTTTTACCCCCCCCCCCTCCCCACGAAATAGAAATATAAAAGAAATAAAAGGACTTACCGAGCTTTTGGCTGCTTCTCGATGACCCACGTCAAGCCTTCTGACCGACAGAAATCAAAATGGCGGCTAATGAATATTCAAATACGATAATGAGGATGGTTGACCTCGCCTCGGCTAGCTCCTCCGCGCGGCACGTCGAGGATAGCGCGCGCAAGTGAAGCAGACAACACGAGAACTCAAACGATGCGAGACGTACATGCACATGTACGTGCACGTACGCGCACGTCTATGAATGAGGTCAATGGGGTGGAGACTAAAAAACTTTGTCATGAATATTCATTACTAAATGCCAATTGTATACATGTACATGTATGTTAGTGCATGGGATTATAACAAAAAAAGGATTTAACTTAGCGTCAGGGCAGTATCGTCTTATCGTATACCCGTAGAGTGTATCTTCAACGTACGATGGCATAGGCGATCGTTCAGTCTCTATATCCGAAGGTCTAGTGGAGCCAGACGTAGTCTCAGTGGAAAAACGACGATATAGAGACTGAAGCTTTCGGTCTAGTGATACTGGTACACTGAGCAAACTTCTGGGTCAAAAGAATGTCTAAAATCAAGTAGTTTGGCCATGAATAATTATAGGCCGAGTTGTGGCTCGATGGTGTAATCATTAAATAAAAAGAAAATTCATCACAGCCCCCCCCCCCCCAAAAAAAAAAGAGGATTAGATATCACGCTGTGAGTCTTCCGCCCCCACTTCACCGTCCCTTCTGAAGATTGATGGACATTTTAAAACGTGGCAATGACTACTATAAAATGTAATTTCCTACAAAAGCATATTTCCAACAATTTCACTTTCTTGTGGGCTTGATACTTTGATACCTTGATACAAAGCAGAAAGCCGCCCATGTTACATCTAATGCTAACCACACCATCACATTCCAGAGAAGCGCGCGCTTTGCAAAGAGTTGATCGTCGATCACTATTGCGGTATAAATAGTCTGGGAGAACATCAATAAGCAGCTTTGATACTGTGATACAAAGCAGAAAGCCGCCAATGTTACATCAAATGCTAACCGCACCATCACATTCCAGATAAGCGCGCGCTCTGCAGAGGTTCTATTTAAACTACATCGTTCTATAATTATTTGCTGTGAGAGATCAAACTCTGAAATTGACAAATATTTATTCATGAGTAACATATCAGAAACGTAGTTTTACTGTTCACATTTATAGCATCATGATCAAGGGCGTCAATCAGAGTTTGAGCATGGGGGGAGGGGGGGGGGACACAATTACATGTCACCTTTACACTTACTTTTAAAATTATACCACATTATGTTGCTACACACACACTCTCTCTAGTTATTCTGTTTCACGGCATGTACTTTCATTGGTGACCGGCGGTTCATTTATTGTATTTTTTATCTTTGACGTTTCATTACATTTTTAAAAGAAAGAAGACGATTCGTTATATACCGTTCTCGACTCTCAATCCTTGTTTGAATTCAGTCCCCCCCCCCCCCTCGCGGAAGCTGTGACGTTTCATTTAATTATTAGAGAAACAAGACGATTTGTAGTACCGTTCTCGAATCTTAATCCTTGCCTGAATTCAGTTTCCACCCTCTCGCGCGTAGCGCGGAAGCTTTGACGTTTCATTAAATTATTAGAGAACGAAGGTGATTTGTTGTACCGTTCTCGACTCTTAATCCTTGTTTGAATAAAGTCCCCCCCCCTTTTCCGCGGGAAGCGCGGAACCTGTGACGTTTCATTTGATTATGAGAGAAAGAAGACGATTCGTTGTACCGTTCTCGACTCTTAATCCTTGTTTGAATTCAGTTCCCCCCCCCCCCCCACCCTCCCGCGCGGAAGCTTTGATGTTACATTAAATTATTAAAGAACTTCTTTTCTGACAAAACATGGGGGGGGGGACATTTCACCATCTGAAAATTTGTGGGGGGTGGGCGTGTCCCCCCTTCCCCCAGGATTGACGCCCCTGAACATGATACTGCTTGGATACAAGATAATATTGTTTGAAGGATATTTGGTGCAGGATTTATAAAAGGTGTGCTGGCATACACTGTTTACGACAGTTATCAGCAGGTACATATTCGTACAAGTGTACACATTAAACAAAATGCATCATGAATTTATTGGCAGAACAAAAACAGTTGAAATTGAGGGACTTGTACTGTATTTCTCCCACGTTTCTTAATCACAAACATGATTTTTTTAATATAAAGTTACGCAGTGTTATGGTCGAAACTCGAAAGCACATGACAAAATACCTGGGTTGATATTCTCAACGTTTACCACTTGTAGGCCTACTATCTGACATTCTTCAAGCGAAGCTTTGATATTGTTTGTTAAACGTTTGTAATAAAGTATTGATGAGGGGGACAAAGCATCCTGTGTCTTTTTATTAATGTTTTCTTGTCATGACAGTCTTTGCTGGGATGCAGTGAAAAAAATACACGGGGGCTCAGGGCGAATTAGCCCCCGAAATGCCCAAAATAGCCCCCGAAAATCAGAAAAGAGCCCCTGTAAATTTGCATAGAGTTCAATGCAAAACAAATTTTAGAATGTTATTTTCATGCAAGTAAGCTTGAAAAGTAGCCCCGAAAAATAAATATTAATTTTTTCCCTGCTGGGATGGACATGAAGATGGGTCTGATTACTGAATTTTGTGGAATTTCTGTGCGATCTTTATAACTGATTCCCTGTTGTATCTCATTCAATCTTAATATTCTATGTACTTAGGCCTACATCCTCAAAACCAAATAAACATTAAAACATCAACAAATTTAAAATATCGAAAAATGATAGAAATTAATATATGCAAACCTGATCACAAAATATAAGTTTCAAATTTATTTTCC
This sequence comes from Strongylocentrotus purpuratus, assembly GCF_000002235.5. Classification (NCBI taxonomy): domain Eukaryota; kingdom Metazoa; phylum Echinodermata; class Echinoidea; order Camarodonta; family Strongylocentrotidae; genus Strongylocentrotus; species Strongylocentrotus purpuratus. The sequence continues at coordinate 23,126,058 of NW_022145599.1, read as the reverse complement.
ACATTGTATTATCCTCAGGACATGTACGAAGTACAATACACAGTCATTTATAAAATATAATAGACTAGCCCAGTACCTTACATCTTGACATTTTGTGTGATAAAGTGCAGAGATATTATGACATTTTTTTGGCATCTCTGACATTTTTACCTCTGACATTTTTTCCTCTGACTTTTTTACCTCTGGCATTTTTACCTCTGACATTTTTTCCTCTGACATTTTTACCTCTGACAAATTTTACCTCTGACATTTTTTCTCTGACATTTTTACCTCTGACATTTTTACCCCTGACATTTTTTCCTCTGACATTTTTACCTGGCACCGACTATTCATGTATTCAAATGCTGCCTATATTACACGTAGTGCAGTACTAAGGTCAACACGCATTAGCATTGACTCTCTTAGACCGAAAGCTTCAGTCTCTGATATTGATGGTGGTTCCGCTGAGATTGCATCCGGCTCCTCTGACCGCCTCTATACATGTATATGGGGAATGTCAGTTTTATTAAAGAAATGACCCATATCAGACGGTTGTTTCTGTCTATGACTCTATATGCTTTGCTGGAGTTGGTAAGAGTAGGGAGGCCAATACCAAAATCTAACTTTTTAATTACTCATTTATTTATAATAACATATTTTTTAAAGAAAGTATTTTCTTTAACTAAAGACAACTCACCCATCTGCCGACTCCAGAAGTTCCATAAAATAGGAGATATCCAGCTCTAAAGTAGGCCCTTCCTTCTACCGTAATTAACGGTGTATAACCGCCCTGGTGTATAAACCTCAACCTACTTTTTCGCCCTAAAAAAAAAAAAAATTGGAGGAATTATTATTATAAACTACATATTGAGATCTATCAGAAAGATTACTTTCAAGCCAAGATGACAGACAAATTTGAGTGTTGTTCTAGTTTCCGAGTGGTGAGTCAACACACCGAATACTGAGCTGGGAGACATTGCCAGGCATTTTTTTTTTGGCGTACCGTGTATAAGACGCAAAATTACGTTCATAATTAGACAGGCCAGAGGGGATGGGCGTGTCATTAAGTTTAAAACTTTGCGCGAAAGAACACTCACTCGTCAGCGGCTAGCCTTGAATCGGTCGCACACACGTACCGACACAGGTAATTGCATAGCAAGCCGCAGCCCTGAAATCGAGCCATAGAGGGACAAAACATGAACAGAGAGAAAAGATCAACGTAGATCTACGTGATTGTAGTCAATCAATATAATCCCAGAAAAGAATTAAAATTAATAATTAGACCTACCTTAGTTTTGAGTTGTATTCCAAATCCAATAGTATTTCCTCATGAGTAAAGATCAATCTGACACTGCATTATCAACGATAGAGAAGTTACGAGATCCGATTAACATCCATCTTCATTCTTGCAGCGAACACAATACGGAATCAACAATAGGACTGCATGCAACGTACGTACGCAGACGTGTACTATATTATTTCTCTCACTCTCTCTCTCTCTCTCTCTCGATCGATATACGTAACACACTCACTAACCATGTATCATACACTAAACACACACCTTCAAATCATGGCTTTCATTCCACTTCTCAATTGGAGTTTAGACTGCTCACGTAGACTTTTTTTAAAAACTGAAATATCTTTTTTTTTTACTGAAATATCTTTTTTTAACACTTCTCGTACATTACTGCACGACACTCATATCTAGTGCTGTGAGAATAAGGTACTAAGTTTAAGACTACGCTTGGCGCATGATCTGACCGGAGCTCAGACATATGTCGCAATAACCTTTATTTTTTGGCGCAAACAATGACGTCAATGTTCACAGTTTTCCTTCTCATTTTGAGATGGACGTAGCTATAGGGCTCAAACCAACGCAAGATAGACAGAAACATCGTACTCTATCTACCTTCGAATGTTCAGGTTGTAAAAATCTGTATTAAAAAAGATATAATCTTTTTATGCCTCAGCCACCGAAGGTGGTGCCGGAGGCATCATGTTTCGGGTTGTCCGTCCGTACGTCCGTCCCGTTTGACCGTTATCACAATATCTCAAGAACCATTTAAGATTTAAACTTACTCGGGAATAGTATTTATCACCATAGGAAGACGATCTGATTAGATTTTGGAGTACGTAGGTCAAAGGTCACAGGTCACAGAGGTCAACTTATGAAATTCCTTGTATTGAGTTTGTTAGCGCGATATCTCAAGAACCATTTGAGATTTAAACTTCAAACTTAAGGATAGTATGTATCACCATAGGAAGACGATCTGATTAGATTTTGGAGCACGTATGTCAAAGGTCAAGGGTCACAGAGGTCAACTTATGAAATTCCATACATTGAGATTGTTATCATGATATCTCAAGAACCACTGGAGATTTAAACTTCAAACTTAGTGATAGTGTGTATCACTATAGGAAAACAATCTGATTACATTTTGGAGCACGTAGGTCAAAGGTCAAGGGTCATAGAGGTCAACTTATGAAACTCCATACATTGAGATTGTTATCATAATATCTCAAGAACCACTGGAGATTTAAACTTCAAACTTAATGATAGTGTGTATCACCATAGGAAGACAATCTGATTAGATTTTGGAGCACGTAGGTCAAAGGTCAAGGGTCACAGAGGTCAACTTATGAAATTCCATACATTGAGATCGTTATCGCGATATCTCAAGAACCACTGGAGAATTTTCACTTCAAACTTAATGATAGTATGTATCACCATATCATAATATCTCAAGAACCACTGGAGATTTAAACTTCAAACTTAATGATAGTGTGTATCACCATAGGAAGACAATCTGATTAGATTTTGGAGCACGTAGGTCAAAGGTCAAGGGTCACAGAGGTCAACTTATGAAATTCCATACATTGAGATTGTTATCATGATATCTCAAGAACCACTGGAGATTTAAACTCCAAACTTGTTTAAATTGCTCTATGGCTCAGGCATCATTTTCGACTGCGCGCAGTCAAAATTCCATCTAGTTTCTTTTTATTTTCTAGTTGTTAGACTTAGAAACATTTGTGAACATCTGAAATGTTAATCTCTATCAAAAGTTCTTTGACTCAAAATGGATCCCATATTTTTAGGGTCTACCTTCTGCCAATGAGAAGGATTTTAGTGAGCAAACCTCTGCGCCCTCTAGGATTTTCTCAGTCGGTGGTGTGTGCGCGTCATGTTCTTCTGCTACCACAATTATTGGATTCAAATACGTCAAAATCTGCAAGATCGTCAACAAATGGTGAAAGACCGTTATAGAACCGTGATTATACATGTAGGTATGTTGTGAAATGTATAATTGTATTTTCTTTTCTTATTTTCATCAAATTTGATTTTTATATCATTTTTTTCTCTCTGCTAATTTTTTGAAGTGGACGACGAGCGCACAAATCGTAGGTGTAGAAGCCTTACGCCTTAAGACAAAGTGAAGTCCAAATCCTGTCAAAAAATGAAGAAATGTATTTTTCATTTTCAACTTAACTTAAGAATACCACGCCAATAGGGTTAATAGGGGGTCTTCGTTTGTCACGTCCACATAGTCGCCCTTGATGTCATTTCGGCGATTTGCGTATGCGTCAGGTCGTCTGGCGTTGTCAGGCCAAATCTGCGAACCCGTTCATCGATGATTTGAGGTTCGTCAGAAAACTAGTGCCCCATCGTCAGAATGATGTCATCTTGCTACATCGCAGCTTAAATCAGAAAGTAAAAGCAGAATGAGAAAGTGATAAATTGATAAAAATAAAAAAGAATAAGAAAAGGTGATAGAGGAAGAACCAAAGAAAATATGATAGAATGATAACAACAAACAATACCATTAGGAAAGACAGAAAGAGAAAATGATAAAGAATAGACAATGGAAAGATAGAAGAGAAGATGAAAGAAGGAAAAACAAAGAATAACATAAGGAAAATAGAGAGAGAAAATAATAGAATAATAAACAAAGAAAATTCATAGCTGGGATTATTTTGTCATTTGGAGTTGTTGTAGACCATGTTTGTTGATATTTAGTGCCTTTTCATGACTTTGAAATAAATAATATTGGTCTAAGAGAAGAGGCAAAACATGCGGGCCGCCATCTTGGATTATAATGTAGGAGTCTCGGCATGCATGTAGGTAATCTAGACGACTTGCACCGGGAATAGATTGGCCAATTTCTGTACCTCTTTTTACTTGGATACTTTCTCCCCCGATTTTCAATATTTAGATCTAATTTTCTGATTTATAAATCAGATAGAAAAAATCTGAATATTTTTATCCTACTTACATTTGTGCATCTTTTTATTTCTTATTTCAAAATGTGAAATTTACTTACTTACTTACATATCCAATTTTTATCTCAGAACCATGAAACGGTACGTTCATCCATTCAAACTAGTAATCTATGACATGACCTAGCCGATATATTTCCGGGTCAACCTACCAAAACATAGCAAATGGCCAATCAGAGCACTCGTTTAATATTGGGCTTATGAATATTCATATATCACTGGGTCAAGCCGGGCTGACTCGTACATAGCTATTGGACGTTCGAAAAGAAAAATTGAATATTCATTGCCTAAAACCAAGATGGATGGCAAGGAATCATGTTGACTACAAGACTTTCTTGGATTAATCATTAATTTAGGATCTAAATGAGCAAGATATCGTAAGTCAAAGTAAATATTTCTGTGTTATTTTTTATTTTTTAATATAATTATTGTAATATTGAAGCCAAAGTGCATTTATGAGGATGTAAAGAGTGAAAATCTTGTTACATATCTTATTCATCGCGGTCCGGCCGAACCGAATCATTTGTTCCACTCAGTCCCCATAGGAGGATCTTCAGTCTATGTATAGAGGTGGTCAGAGGAGCCAGATGCAATCTCAGCGGAACAACCGTCGATATTAGAGACTGAAGCTTTCAGTCTAGTTGCACCACACTTATAATTTGAAGAAGTCCTCGATGGGAAAAGGGGTAATTCCTCATCCTAAAACGAGCTATCCATGTTGTATCGGCAACATGGCGAAGAGAAAGTACGCATGCGCGGTAGCGGCACAGTAAATATGAATATTCATGCTATAGAGCGCCGTTCGCTCGAAAATGCTGAATATGCACGAGGTTATGAAGGACCTCAAAAATTCATAACTTTCTTATATTTAATCGGTTATTGGCTTTAATATTGCTCAAACTTTTACTGACCCGTTTCGCTCATTTTCCTGCTTCTATTAAGAACATTTTAATATCAGGGTGAATTTTCCCTCTAATAAACATATACAGTCGGAGCTGCCAACCATTACGTTTTTCCCGGAATTATTATTTTTTTTTTTCTCAAAATTACGGTGGTACCGTGTATCTCCGTGTATAAGACGTACCCTATTTTTAGGACAAAGACCAACAAAACAAAACAAACAAACAACAACAACAACAACAGAATTTGCATTTGGTTTTGCTTTATTGCCGACACCAAAGGCAGCAAGCCAGATCAGATCGCGTCTTTTTTCAGCGTTCGGTATCATTAAAGGTATAAACCCATGCAGGAAAGGACTTTAATTTATTACGAGGCCCAGCTGAAGTGCTTGTGAACTTGCCACAAATAATAGTATCTTCGGCCAGCAAAGTACCCATGTGAAGGGGCATAATTTATCGAGACTGGAAAAAAAAAAAAAAACTCTCTTCCCTTCAAATTAGGAACGTACATGTAGTTTAACTTCAAATAGTAATCCTATTCTTTATTCATGTTGAGACACAGAGATTTTCGAAAACCACTAGTATTCAAAAACATGGACTCAAAATATCCTGTACCTGTGTACTGGTACATATATAAGATGCACCCCCGACTTTTGAATTTTCCAGCGGAAAAAAAGTGTGTCTTATACACAGAGATTTAAGGTACCTTTTTTCTTCATAAAATATGTTATTTGTTTTGTTTTTTGTTTTTGCACAAACCAAATACCCTGTAGTTGGTCAAGCAAGTAGATCTTGAAGATCGAATTACACATGATGATGACATGACCATGACCATCAATGGTACAATAGAGAAATGCATGAAATATATTAATTTTTTATTGATACCATTTGCTAACTTTGATCAACAGAGAAGAAACGATTTTACAAGAATGTGTCCATCACCCAGTCCGGAAGTAAAGCCTTTGAAATCAATCTTGATCAGAGGAAGCTGAAAACACCCAGTGGTCAGCCACTGGTCATTCCAACTGAATCCTTAGCTGTTGCTGTGGCGACAGAGTGGGATACCCAGCATGAGTTCATCAAGCAGCACAGTATGCATTTGGTAAGTGTAGGTCTGAATGATCAGTATAATAGAGTACCATTCACATGAAAAGAAAATATAATTTGTGTACAGCTAATGTAAAAAGTCAACAATTCGCCCTCTACTGATTTTCAACCAAGAAAAAATGTATTTAATCTGGATTTCAGTGAAGTGAAGAAATTACTACAAGGAAATCATAATAGATTTTCGTAAGAGAAATGTAGTGGATCATGCACCCCTTTGCATTCATGATTCTGTAGTTGTGCAGGTTAGCGAGTACAAATATCTTGGCACTACTACCAGTATGTAGCATGGTGGAATACACTGGGATTAAAGATGTGTGTGAACATGCGGAGTTGTGCTTGAACTTGAAAGTAGCCGAGTTAAAAGGATCATGAGTCCTAGGGGATATTTGATTGATAAATAAATGGCTTTGGGATAGACTATGTAGCTATATGTAGGTGAAGGGACAAGGGAAAAGGGATAGAGCAATAGGTCGAGTGGGGTTAAGAACGATAAAAATAGCTTGGACAACAGATTTGTTTTTGATAGAATTTAGTTAGGTGTTTGTGAAAATGGTGAATGATAACAGAGTCGTTGTGTTAGTAGTTAATTGACACTCTAGAGCCTGAGCTGTCACTGGTATCTCGAGAATATCCCAACGAGTGAATCCAGCATACCCACGCTAAAAAGTATAAGGACTTCCCCTTCATTTGACCAATCAGAAATAAAAACAGGTAAAAAGTTTGTTAGAGTTTTGGAATAGAGAGTTTGGACCAATGGAATAAGTTTTAGCCCTGTCCACTAAGAAATCGACAGTGGTGGGAGATCAGGTGACCAAAAAGTATTATGGGATGGAAAAACAAAGGAAATTAATAAGGAATTTGTTGGACTCGAGGTGCGAGCTAGATGGCTGAACGGTGTGTTAATTAAGTATAAAAAGACCCAAACCTCCCTTCCCTAAAAGACTTGCATCCCTGGACCCCAAGCATTTGCCACCCCTCTCCTTCCACCCTGAGTTTAATCCAGCCACCACAGACATCTGGAGATCCCCGACTTGCAACCAATTTACAGCTTCGTCCACGGAATATTTTGAAAGTTGTGGAACTTCCCATCTTCTGGTCACTGTGTGCTGACAAGTCAATAATAGAAAGAGACCAAGGAGACCGCTGATTATTTTGTGCTCTTTTTGGACAAGTCAATAATAGAAAGGGACTGAAACGACCAATATATAATACTGCACTTCGCTCTCCGCCAGTAGAGAGAACACTTTCAACCCAGAGTAATAGAAAGAGACAAAGGAGACCGCTGATTATTTTGTGCTCTTTGTGGAGAAAGTCAACAAATTTGACGTCACCGGTAAGACCCTCCGACGCCCCCAGGACATCGACGTCTGCTACGCCCCGACACGAGTGCGACGAGTCGAGAGAGAGGACACAAGAAAGAGCTAAGTGATCAACCCGTTCCCCAATTAAAAAGGCCTATAAACTCTAAAGACAATTAATTATCGATCGAGTAAAGACTCTAAAAGCCCAAGTAATTTAAATAATCCTTTTCCTTTCCCCTTCCCCCTCCCACTAATAACTATATTTTAAGTGAGTGATTGTTGATGTGAATGCGTGGGTAAACGAGCTCAAGTAGTTAAGTAATTAGGTAAGGGTTAAACACTGAAGAAACACGACACAAGAAATTGTAACCCTTTTTAGAATAAACGACCAAATGAAATTGTAATGGAAACTGTTTAATTGTGTATTAATTTGTGTGGTGGTCTCGTGGGTTTTAACCAACACCCCCACCTCGGCCGCGGTGAGATGATGCTCTCCGACTGGAGTTAACGGACCTAAACAAAAAACAATCTCCCGAAACCATAGAACCGCCGCTGCCGAGGGGTCGGGGGGCGTTAGAAGTATATCATGTACATGTAAATTGGATTGGTCGAAAAATGTCAACATTATTCAGAAGAAAGCAAATCAAAGGCTTTATTTCCTTAGACAACTTAAGAAACTACACATAAACAAGACACCTCTTGTTCTGTTCTATAAATCAATCATTCAGTCTATCTTGACATTCAACCTTATTTGTTACTTTGGTAAAGCCTCGCTCACAAATGCCACTACGGACTGCTACAAACGCTGTACGAACGATTTTCAGACAATGGGAAAACGGAGATTCGTACGAAGTTATCGTTCATACAAAGCTTTGTGACCGTAGCATAATGGAACACGTGCTAGCAAAAAGAAAACTGAAGAATAAGGAAAATTGCTCAGCGCATTATCGGTTTAGAATTGCCCAGTTTAGAAAATATGTATCTTGATCGTACATTGCTGAAGGTAACATGTATTATGAAAGACCTATCACATCCTTTTTTCCATGATTATAATTTTAACCGATCAGGAATTCGCCTCTGCGTTCCCCGCACTAGGCGGGAGCGCTTCAAGCGTTCATTTGTGCCGGATTCGATTAATATTACAACAGTAGGGTAAAACGAGGGCAATTATTGCAGACATTATAATTGTATTGCTTTCCTCCATTCCTAGGCAAGTAATCACATTGTACTGATACAGACTATGAGACTATTTCCATGTTCCCTATTTACGTTTCAGTTGCGAGGTGCCTGGCTGAGGGACGTCGCTCGTATTGTTGGATGAAACGCCATTGATGTTATGTCGTTATTATGTTTTATAATCTGTGTAATTGTGTACATTTTTTGTAACTCATCTGTACCAGTGAACAATGAATTTCCATTTGATGGACAATAAATCAATTCAATTCAATTCTAATTACTCCTCAAATTGTATTTATAAACCTTATAAATGATAGCAATTTTCTCAAAAATCAGGCATGATATTCTCCTGATTTAAATTCTGAGTCTGCTCAGCGATTTAAATTCTGAGTCTTACCATATCAGACAAGACGAGTTACTCAATGATGCATCTTGATTTTAGGTCTCTGCAGATGGCGCTATCAATTTTGTGTATCTCGTATTTTGCAAGATTAAATTAATTTTATCCAAATTTTAGAAGACTTGGAATCAATCCGGATCAATCACAACTTTCTTAGAGATGCCAACTATTCCTTTTTTGCCGTATTTGTTCCGTTTTTATGCTATGAATACGGCAGTAAGTTTTTTGTATGTTTTGTTACATGTTTTTAAAAAAAAGAAATTTTAAGATGATGTTGTTCTTCATTTCCGATCATGGGCTTTGTGTCGTATGTGTGTTATGCACCTATGTCTTCAAACAATGCATGCAGTACGGTGGTACGGGGCCCCAAACTGTGCATGTTGCGAACAACCCATGTGTTTGATTTGTACACAGTTTTTATTTGCCCTGCGCTATGGATTGCATACATGTATGTGCCCGGGCCTAGCCCTGTACTGTATGCACGTCAAATGATTTATACAAGCACGCTTGCAACAGAAAAAGCATGTCAGCTTGGCTTTAAGTGCTGCAAGTTGTCAGGATCTTGGACAATTGTTCAAAAAGATAGCTGCGGGATAGCGAATAATGTGAGAGATTTTTTTCAAAAATACTGTTTTTTCCTTTAAGGAAAAGGTTAAGGTTAATAATATTAAGATTACTTTTTTTTTTGGATGAAGATTGGCATCTCTTCAGTTTCTGTAAGACAGGGTCTTGATGTGGTAATGTTGTATTTCATTTCCTCTCTGATCTAGACTGCTCTGTGTAACACAGTGCTGGACAATCCAACACACAGAACCAAAGCCCAGATTATCAGGGCTATGCTCCATTTTCTGGAAACAGACACAATTTGGTAAGTTTTGAAGACTATCTTTTAAGTTTTTAAGCAAATATTCTGCTCAATTGATGATCTGACACATGCTCTGGAAACTATTGCTCTGAGCTTTATTTCATCAAAGATGTGGCTTAGGGTTTCCATTGAATTTTAGATTTAGGTTTAGGGTGAGGGTTAGGTGTATTTGGAGAGGAGTTCTTTTAGGGAACATTTCTAATCTCATATTTTACCAAACTGACATACAAAAAATGAGAAAGCTTGCAAATTATTTTTCAACTTGAAAAGAACCTGACCTTCTCTTTAAAGGGATTGGGTATCTTTGTCTCAGATTCTGAAACTAAATCCTGAAATAATATCATGTTGCAATGATAATTAGAAACCTTTAGGTCAGTAAGGAACCCCATGACTTTTACAAGCCGATCGCCTGTCTGATTATCAAGATATTTATGATTGGAAATTGAAATTTCAAAAACCGTTTTCCTAACGGTTTTATAACACTATAGTCTATAGGGGTAAAACGGATCACTTAACCCTATATAGCCCGGGCTATTTTAAAACTGCATAGCCCAGCGGGGGGGGGCTTTTCTTAGGCCCCCTATTGTTTTTGTTGTTTTATTTCATTTCGAACTATAATTCAACTATTTTTACCCCAAAATAAACACCTAAACTATAAACAAGATCAAATAACCAATGTTTTATCTCTTTAGTTGAAAAATGAGATTTCCATATGTTTTGTACACAAATCACAAAAATGAGCGATTTTCGGGCTGACATGCAAAGACAAAAGGACATGTGACTTTGTAATGGTAGGTCCGATTTTCGAAAAATTTCTTTCAAAAGATGCGCATGACTCGAAAGAAAAAAGTCACAAAATTTCAGTGCAAGATTTTCTTGCATTACAAAATTATCGCGAAAAATGTCGAGGAGGGGGCTTCTAAAGCCCCCCCCCCCTCCCTTCGGGCTAGATAGGGTTAAAGATTTTACTTTTTTGATAGCATGTAGGGCCATGCATATCAGATTTAACATTATTAAACAATGCCTTTAATTTAGTTACAGATTAGAAGACCCTCCTGAGCTTGTGGCCATGCAAGATGAGAAATGGGAACCTATGCTAGACTGGATCAACAAGAAATACGAGGTGGACATCAATTCCACCACCTCCATCACCGGGCCAGTGATACCACAGGAGACCTACAGGAATCTGGAGCATCACCTGGAGACACACTCAGACTGGGCCCTTGTTGGTAAGTTCATTCATGGAGCTTGTACATGGTGTTAAATGTGTGGGACTGTGTCTCTCTGTAACAGACACAATATAACTGGGTTTTGGAAACTAACATAGATTTCAATGTGTTGGACAATATGGCCTGGGACATGGCTTCATGGGTGATGAGTGTAAAGCATGGAGCTTACACAGTTGTCAACATTTGGGACTATGTATCTCATTATCAGTTTCAGTTTTCAGTTTAGTTTTATTTCATATTCACATTCTTTACACAAATCAAAAGCAACAAACATGAAGAATGAAAAAATCTAAATATACAATTTTGTCAGGCAATGAAAGTTTTAAAAAATACAGTCAAATTAACATACAGAGATATAAATATTAAATTATTTGTGGTGAAATATGGGGGAATCTAGTGAATTGCTAAGCTTGTACAACATAAAATGTAGATTCCCTTTTGTAAATAAGAACAGTCTATTGAGCATGAGATTATGTTCAAAGTATTCAAAATAAAGGAAAAAAAGAAGGAAAACAAATATTGAAAAAATAAAATATGACATACAGTGTAGAGACATGTACATACCGACTAGCCCCAGGGGTGGTAATCTTAAAGTGTAACACAGAAATGAACAAATGACTTGTTCAAATTTAGATTTGTTAAGACAATTGAACATATTTTTAACATAGAAATTAACATAATTATGCCTCTGTTACAAAGTAGCCGGAGGCATTATGTTTTCGGGTTGTCCGTCCGTACGTACGTACGTCCCGTTCTCGTGATCGCGTTATCTCAAGAACCGACTGATGGATTCCTACCAAACTTTAGTCATGTATGTAACTTGCAGAGCAAATGAATTGATTAGATTTTGGGGTCACGAGGTCAAAGGTCACAGGGCTCATTATGTATGCAAAAATTGCTTGTGATCGCATTTTCTCAAGAACCGACTGATGGATTCCTACCAAACTTCGGTCATGTATGTAACTTGCAGAGCAAATGAATTGATTAGATTTTGGGGTCACAAGGTCAAAGGTAACAGGGCTCGTTATGTATGCAAAAATAGCTTGTGATTGCGTTTTCTCAAGAACCGATGGACAGATTACCATGAAACTCAGGAAATGTATGTATCTTGCTGAGGCAATGAACTGAGTAGATTTTAGGGTCATGAGGTCAAGGTCAAAGGTCATGGGCTTCATCATGTATGCAAAAATAGCTTGTGATTGCATTTTCATTAGAATCAATGGATGGATTACCATCAAACTCAAGACATGTATGTATCTTGCATTTGTGGTCATGAGGTCAAAGGGTCATACATGTACAGTATATGAGAAATAGCTTGTAATCATGATATTCTGAGAACCTGTTAATGGATTACAACCGAACTTGAACTTGAAAAATTTCTTCCAATTTGGTTTGTAAAATTGCTCTATAACGGAGGCATCACTTTCGACTGCGCGCAGTCGAAGTTCCACCTAGTTCTTAGAATACATCCCCTGGTTAACATTAATGGAACTTACACCTTTTTTGATGTGTTTGACTTTAAAGGCTGTTCGACCAACATGAAGATAGGCAAAATGAAGAAAATGTAGAATGAAGAAAGGAGTGAATAATGAAAATGAGAAAGAGAAGGAGAGATAAACGGAGAGAAACAAACATTAGAGGCTAAGGAAGAAGAGAAGCAATAAGATTATTGGTGAAAGAAGAAAGAATAAATGGTTTATTTGAATTTGTGTTTATTGTCTTGGATTCGGACTGAACTTCATTAGAAGGCTGCTTTTGATTTCATGACTTTATACAGATCTTTGTTTGTCTGTGCAAAGCAGTCCATCAGTTAGAATTGAAATTTCAATGTATGACTATGATTGTTTGCTTGTAGGCTATGAGAATGCAATCGAGTGTCTGAAATCTCTGGTACTGACCTTTGCCCTCATGGATAGAGAGATCACTGTAGAAGAGGCAGCCTCATTGTCAAGACTCGAGACAGAATTTCAGGTAAAACAGTCATTATTGTAATTGGAGGATTACTTGTGTATCATAAATCCAAATTTGTGGAGTGCATGTTACGTGTGCTCTACGGATTTTAATTCTTGTACAGGAAAAACCTGTATATAAATACCACTGGAGGGAGACGAAAAACGTTTTTATAGGCAGGTGGTTCTTACATACAGGTCCATTTAATACAGGTTTTATGAGAAACACTATAACATGGAAATGAAAATCATGGATTTAATAGATTTATTACTGACGGGCAAAAATGTGCAGTATATACAAAGTGATTTACGGGACTTGTGAACATGTATAATACCAGAACGTCAATGACGTAGCGCATCTCGCAACAACAAATGTAAATTTTAGGTGTAGAAGTTTAGTGTTCCAAATTTAGCTCTACCAGATAAGGCAAACCAAATCAAAATCGGTCGAAATATGAAGGAGAAAAAGCATTTTTTGTGATTTTTCAATGATTTTTGGAATAAATTTGCATAAATTATCATAATTAATCAATGGAGCAAAATCTCAAAATTTGGTATAAGTTTAGTGTTCCAAATTTAGCTCTAACAGATAAGGCAAACCAAATCAAAATCGGTCAAGAAATAAGGGAGAAGAAGTAATTTTTGTTATTTTTGGAATAAATTTGCATGAATTACCATAATTAATGTAGAACAACTACAAAATTCTGTGTAGAAGTTTAGTGTACCAAAGTTAGCTCTACGATATAAAGCAAACCAAATCAAAATCGGTCGAAATATGAAGGAGAAGAAGCATTTTTTTTTATTTTTAAATTATTTTGGAATAAATTTGCATAAATTACCATAATTAATCAATGGAGAAAATCTGAAAATTCTGTGTAGAAGTTAAGTGTTCCAGATTTAGCTCTACCAGATAAGGCAAACCAAATCAAAATCGGTCAAGAAATGAGGGAGAAGAAGCAATTTTTTTTATTTTTGGAATAAATTTGCATAAATTACCATAATTAATTAATGGAGAACAATTTCAAAATTCTGTGTAGAAGTTTAGTGTACCAAAGTTATCTCTACCAGATAAAGCAAACCAAATCAAAATCGGTCGAGAAATGAAGGAGAAGAAGCATTTTTTGTGATATCGAATAAATTTGCACAAATTAGCATAGATAATGAATTTCAAGATTCTGTGTAGAAGTTTTAAATCCCCCTCCTAGCCCTATCATACGAAACAATCAAAATCGGTTGAAAAATAACGAAGAAGAAGCATTTTGAAAACTGAGACGGACGGACGGACGGAAGGAAGGACGGACAACGGACGCCACGTCATGGCATAAGCTCATCGGGCCCTTTGGGCCGGATGAGCTAAAAAAGCACAAACTAGACATGAGACTAGTGAATGAAGTTTGCAGTAACATTTTAATGTTACAGATTTAAAAATGTTTAGAGTAGCTGAGTGAAGGTTTCAAAAGGCTTTTAACCTTAATAATGTTGGTATCATTGCAAAGTTAATGTTACAATCTTTCTAATGGTTCATATTTAGTTTTCAAAAATTGTTAAGGAATTGACTTATCTGCTATTAAAAGTGGTGAAATTACTACCCGATTATTCCGCCCTTGATCGGCCGGCTATTGTGACGTATGATTTGTGATGTGTGAGGTTGGGCACATGAGCGCTAGAGTGCTCCCAAGAGCTGTCACACAACTCTCGCCTCCATGCATTATACGTATACAAACTACTCGAACGCTAAATATCTGATCAAAATGTCCGAGCTCGAAGAAGAGGTTTTACTCGATTTAGAATTCGAAGTTGATGGGCACAGCTCCACAATTACTAGTGGCAGTGGTACTGGTAGTGATAGTGATAGTAACGATGAGGAATAAAGAGAACAATTAGGAGAAGACGGCGTCGATGCTGGTGCAGGTCAAGTGATAGCATATCAGCGCCCGCTCCCCCGACCCCGCTCAACTGGCGATCGATCTGTCATGCACCCTGTCACTGGGATGACTGGGCGAGACATTTTCTAATTTTTCGGGGTGTGGGGCTTTTTGGCAAATTTCATGGATAACAAAGCAAAGACGATTAGATGTGAGATTATATTTGGCGAAAATCAATTACAAATATGCACCATTAAAAATGCAAAAGGACGCTCGCGATTCACTCATCATGGTCTCCGTATATAATGCAACAGCAATCACGCCAAGGCATGATGACCGAACAAATACAAAGCATCTCAGCAAATTACACAGAACGGAAGGGTATTTTGACAAATCGAATTGCACGATTCACCCCTCGTATTATATTACATAAATTTGCTTAGTATTATATGTAATTACATAATTTCTAGAGATTGTTTTTCCACTTTCTGGTCAGGATATGAAGCATGCGAAGTCTGGATAATGTATACGTATTGCATGCAAAATACCGCACACGAGCTGTGCGAAGGCGAGCTTGAGGCTTAGAATTGCGATCGGGCCCAACCAGCGACGTCATAATCGGCCTACTGCGCAAACAAAATTTTGCAAGCCAGGAATAGAAGTTCTGAGAAGGTTCTTGAAAAAAGCTTCTTATCGCGTTTCATTTTTATTTACAAGACTTTAGAGCAGAATGTGTGTGTTCAAATTGGTCTACGCTATCTGGACACGTATAATTTGCCCATTTCGAGTGATTATGTGAATTTTCTTTGCCAAGCTTCTTTAAGAGCTTCTAAAATAACTTTAGTGATATAGGCTAAAAGGGAATAAATTAAAAAAGTTTCAGGAAAAATAGATAGTAGATTTGTTCCCCCCCCCCCAACCCAACAAATACTTATCAAATCAGGTTTATTTTTTCAAAATCTACCTATTTGTACCTAACCCGTACTACATGTAAGTACATCGTACAAACAACCAGAGTACCTGCATATATCTTATAAAATTCCCTTATCTATGTTTCTCTTTTCAGATTGATAAATGGGGAAGTGTGGAGTGGGCACATGACACAGAGTTCGCTGACACCAAGTCCCGGGTGGCAGCAGCAGTGCTTTTCACACACCTAGTAACAGAACACACAGAGATCATCCAAAAGTCAAGAACTCAGTGAGAAAGGTCAAAGTTCATGTACATGTTTACAATACAATAGTTACATCTGTATAGAGCTCTTACAAACTAACCAGTTTCACAGCACTTTACATCAATATGAAATAAGAACAAAACGATAATATAACGATCACCGATTGTGAGGTGGGTTTTGAAACTTTACTTGAAGACAGCCAAAGAAGCATGAATCATAGAAGCTACTTCTAGAGCTGAGGAGCACATATCTGGAGCATTCTCTAAAGCTGTGGTATTTGATGGAGGAACCTGGAGCAGGATACCATCTAGACGAGAGTGACGTGCAGATTGATGTGATATGATGAGAGAGTTAAGGTAGACTGGAGCTCTGTTTGGATACACGTATTGATAACAGCCAGGACCTTGAATTAGGAGCCAATGAAAGCAATTCTTTTAGCAAAGGTTAGCATTGTCAAAACAAGACAGCACGATAAATCTGACAGTGTATATGGATGGTCTAACTGTAATGGTCTAATTTGATAGATGGTAGTGAAGACTGCAACAGAGGGATGATACCCGACGATGCATTTTGAGTGCCGAGTCCAATTCCATGCCAAGACTCTTTGCAGTGGATGTTGTATAAATACAGAGGTCAGGAACAGTTAGTATTAAAATGGTCCATGATACAGCATGCCTGGAGGTAGAGTCGCTGCCCGGCAAGCCGTAGATGGCAGGTGGTAAATCCCTCTGGTTCTTAATTGTTTATAATTGTAAGATCGACTATGCGATTTTTATTTACTGGGTGCCAGCTGAAATTTGTTTACAAATATTTTCTATTCAGACATCACCCTGAGTTTTAATGCTGTTTAGAATTAAAAGTTTCCCATTCTTAATCATGCAAGATATTGTGATTACAAGTACCTTATTTCTTTAAAATAAGTTGTGAAAGGGGCTTATTTACTCTCAGTTTGGCAAATAAGCCCATAATTTTATAAATCAGTAGTGAGATGATATAGGTAGTGACACATATGGAAAGAAAAAGAGAGGTATGGTAGAGGAGAGAAGGGTTCCTTGAGAAATGAGAGAGAGAGAGAGAGAGAGAGAGAGAGAGGGAGGGAGAAGGAATGAGGAAGAACAAAAAAGGAGACATTTAAAAGGAAACGAGATTACGTCTTTAAGCTGTAATAGCTATATTCTTAAATGGACTTGGTAACATTGTTCAGAGGAGAGAAAAATGGTGCTAAGGTAGTGACTTCAATGCTAGATGTACAATTACAGATAATCTGAGAGTTTGAGTGAAAACAGACTATTATTAATGATAACAATTGGGAAAAACTGATCTGATCGATTCCTTAATTCCCCCAACTACTATTACAATTCAATTACATTTTAAGTGAATGTAAATTGTCACAAAGTGATAAATTGGCTCTTTATACCATTCCAGAAATTTAAGTGTTGACAGATTATTTAAAGCCTGTCTTGTGCATTATTTTCAGGAAAAACAGTTTGAAAATTTAAAAAATGGTTGGGAGAATTTACTGTTAGAGGGTGTTGCACAGTGACGCCTTCAAAGAAAACCATAAATATCTTTGTGGTTTGAGAATTTTTTAGAATTTTGTTCATGTTAGAGGATCAGTACAGTAGAAGGAATATAATAAGTAGTATTTCATACAAAAATTACACAGCTTTTTCATTAACATTCAACAATGTTACTGAGTCACTTTATTTGGATATTGATCATTTGAATAGTACCAATAGAAGCTTTCTATGGAAGAAGATGAAGGAGCAAGAGAGGTGGCAGAGTAAAGATAGGGGAAAGAGATTGCCTTTTAAATGCCTTTGCCCTGCCTTGAGGAATTGTTATGCCTCCTCTACAAAGTAGCCGGAGGCGTTATGTTTTCGGGTTGTCCGTGAACTTATCATATTTGGGGGTCAAAGGTCACTGGGCTCATTATGTATGCAAAAGAGCTCCTGATCGCGTTATCTCAAGAACTGATTGATGGATTACCGCCAAACTTGGGTCATGTATGTCTCTTGCAAAGCCAATAAACTGATTAGATTTTGGAGTCAGGTCACAGGGCTCATTTTGTATGCAAAATTAGCTTGTGATCAAATGCATTGTCAATAGAACCGACAGATGGATTACTATCAAACTCAGGACATGTACGTAATCTTGCAGAGCCAATAAACTGATTAGTTTTAGGGTCATGAGGTCAAAGATCAAAGGGTCATACATGTATATGAAAAATAGCTTGTAATCACGATATTAATTAACGATGTTAATGGATATTAATCAAACTTGAATTTTCTAAATTGCTTCTGTTTTGGTTTGTAAAATCACTCTATGAAGATCCATCTAGTTATTGATTCGTATCGATCTCAAGTCTCTGAATCGGTCACAAACTTAACAAACTCTTTTTTTTTTTAAATAGATTTATGATTCTGTTCTGAATAAAAGGGGTTCCATGTGGCTGCACTATATTCAACACATGTGTTTCTTCACATACTTATATAAAGAGATACTGCAAGTTTAAATACATTCTCAATTACAGGGTATAAACATAGAGCTGCATTTCTTAGACTACTCGACGCATCGGCTTGAAATATGGCCTGCACGGACCAACGGAACTCAAGTCCGACTTGGGTTCCATGCTTTATGTTTTATGTTATTCTGTATTATCTTCTTGCCCCTTCTCCGATGGCTCATAAAATGCAGGGTAAAGTTTGTGATTTATACCCCTACCCCAAAGAGCGAGAGATAGTAAAGAGGAAGGGAAGAGTGGAGAGAAGTGGATGAAAGAGGGTGGACAGAGCTGTTCACAAATTATTTTGTAGATGATTGGCAGTCCTAAGAACCAAGTCCAAGTCCATCCTAGATGGTTCCTACCCTTTAGACTGAAGGCTCCATAAGCAACGTCCTGGTGATGTAAATGAAAAGGGTCTGACAGTGATAGACACAACGCTCATTCCTGTATGCACTACAATATAAAGATAATTAAAACATTTTGTTGCATAAAATGTGCATTGTGATAGTGCACTGTATCAGTGTAAAATTGTATACTGCGATGAAATACAAAATTAGAAATGCCTCTGCAGTGCACCCATGAGCAACGTCTGCATTGTGTTGCATTTGTACTCAATTTGACTTGAGTCCAAGTCTAAATACATTGTGCTACAACACTGGTGATTGGTACACTTTATAAAGCTGCAATCAATTTTCATAAATTGCAACTCTTTATAAGATGGAGCCTAGGTTTATGAGAGTTGGGTATGAATCAGTGTAACTGGAGGTACAAAATGGGAGAAAAGAGAGAAAAGGAGAAAGAGGGGGAGATAGTAAAGAGAAGGGGAAGAGAAGAGAGAAGTGGAGGAAAAAGGGTGGACAAGGAATGCAGAAGGTTGAGTATGCAGATTATATGGATAGGCAATACAAAAATCACAACACACCACCACCACCACATAGACAGAAAAGTCTAGAATTAATTTCAATGTACTAATTAGTTCTCAGCAGATGAACAGTCCAACTCCATTCCATACAAGATACAACACTCAAAAATGTATCAACACTACAATTATATTTACAAATAAACCAATTTATTCATACATATATATATATACACAGTGGAATCAACAAGGCTCAATGTAACAGATAAAAGCATTAATTTTTGTACATATTTACATCTAATGAACAATGCTACTGCTCTTGATCAAATCACAGTTAAACAAGGTGCATATCAGTATCTATGTTGGGTCAGAGTGGTATAAATTATTTTTTTAGAGTCATATTTTTTTCTTCATTTTCTGCTTGCAACCTCACTGACTATGTTTTGAAGGATTGTGAAAGATTAGGGACAAAGGGTTGTCACTTTGATATCCAATAAAAAAACAAATAAATAATACAGATGAATGCGACTGCATCTCCAATATGCACAATCAAATCAGTTTATCCTTTACTGTATAGCAAGGTACTATTATTATTATTATCACAATTGTTCAGTTTGTTGATTGCTTATGACATATCTTTTGCTATATGCACAACTCGCTGTATAAAGCTATCATAAAAAATCAGGTCTTGCCTCTTTGAAAATTTCAATTATTCAAATTTAGTGAGATATATCTTCTAAGTAGGCCATACAGATTTATCAGAACCAGAAACAGTTCACGATGTGAGACCAAAAGAGGTTGGTATACAAGGTGTTTCATGAATAAATTAGATATTCTTTAGCAGCACTGATTTAATTTGCCGTTTGTTTTCCCTAAAGGTTCACACTTCCGAAGGTACATTACTAGGAAGGTTTGTAACTCTGAAGGTTCACACTTCCAAAGGTACATTACTAGGAAGGTTTGTAACTCTGAAGGTTCACACTTCCGAAGGTACATTACTAGGAAGGTTTGTAACTCTCAAGGTTCACACTTCCGAAGGTACATTACTAGGAAGGTTTGTAACTCTCAAGGTTCACACTTCCGAAGGTACATTACTAGGAAGGTTTGTAACTGAAGGTTCATACTAAAGTCCTCCGGTTCGTACAGTGTATTTCCATAAATGAAATAGGGTTCATAATTTCGCAAAGGACAAAGAACCCTGTATCGTTTTTCGGAATTATAAACCTGATGAATAAGGAAATTTCAAAATTATGAAAACTGTTTAATTTGCAAAACAATAAACCCATTTCATTTTCAGAATAATGAACCCCTTTTTACTTATAGAATTATTAACTTTCAGACAAATTAAACTTACCGGAATAATGCAATAAACAATCGGAATTAAGGACCCTATTTAATTTTCGGATTTATGAACTCCCTGGTATGGGAAATTTGTATCTTGGTATTACAAGCCTTCTGAAAAAAACTTCTTTTTTTTTTCTTCAGAAAAAGAGTGCCTCCCAGGCTGGAAGTGAGGATCTATTTAAGTGCATTGCATGGGTGAATAAAAGGTGTGTGTGATGGGCAAGAATGGATGCCTATGTCCATATCATGTTTCATTCATATCAAGGACAGGCCTATTCTTCAAATGTAACAATAATTCATTGGTATATTGTATGTGCATTCTTTACAGTACCAATCCCAAAAGGTGTTGTGTCTTGATGAAGATCATAATGAATGTAGTTGCCAGGTTGGACAACCTTTGACAAATAATTGCTGTAAATACTCAAGAACAACATTTTCCAGTTTTGCCTTCCCAAAGTCGTAATGCATTAAAACGGCCATAGAATACAACTTACAATAGTAAATATGTGTATTAGGCTATTGTATTGAGCAGCAATTTCAAAATTATAAGAAAAACAAATGTAAGTCAGAAATACATGTACCTACTCATATCCATCGGAGTAACATGTAAACACATATCAGGGCTATTAGTTACATATTATGTGATGGCTCCTTGCCCAAATATTATTAATATAAGCAATGCTTAAAATTTACTCATGTCTTCCAAGATTTGATTTGATAATAATCTTCCAACATGCAAAGTCCAGCTAGTACGGTTCCATCAGGAAATGGTCAAATTTCCCTGGCTTTATCTCCAACTTCTCACATCGCATTGGGTAGCTCCATGTTTTCGATATCATCCTTGAGATGGTCAATGAAGTTGTTGATCTCTTTGACGCGGTCCCTGTTCCTGGCCACCTCCTCCTCATTATGGATACGCTCCATGAGTGCTCCCAGCCAGCCATTGGCACGCTGAATGATGTCGTCTTCTCGGTTGTCAATCTTCAGGAGATGGACGTCGTGGGAGGCGCTCACGGCATTGGTGATGGTATCTTTGTCAACCAAGAGCTATTGAGAAATGATTCAAGAACTGCTTGTTAGGAATGGAACATTATCGTGGCCGGATTTTTTTTTTTATTGCGAGGGGGGGAGGGGGCTCACAGCCTTGATGAAGGCATCCTTGTTGGTCAAGTACTACAGAGGAATGGTTTGAGATGGGAGGGAACATCCTCATTAAAAAACAAGATTTTTACATTAGCTCACAGTGTTTACAATTGTAATAAATTCAATCATGGTCATATCCCTATATTGACATTCCATAATATTTCATTAGACAAGACATAGTGGAAAGTGCTCTACAGACACTCATATTACATACATGCCAACTGTTCAGATTAAAGAGGAACATTCCTCTTTTTGGGAGAAGATAATTATCATTTTAATGCAGGTGTTCCTCTTCCTGTACAAATTTGTCTGTAGTATTGAATAGGAGAGTTAGGATTGTTCCTCTTTTTTTTTTAAATAGCATAATTTGTACAGATTTCTGATTTTCAAATGTTGGCATGTATGATATTAACAAGCAAGTTTTGCCAGTCCCACTTCCTTGTATTCTAGCCCTGATACCTGATATAACATGGCAATCTCCTGGTCACATTACTAGTATATTCTCTGCATTACACGTGAGAATGTACATGAATGGGGGGGGGGGGGAGGGGTGCTAACTGAACATCTATAGCATGTAAAGCAACAAGTAGAACATGTCTTTTAAGTACATACCATTCTAAGATCTTCTGGTAGTTCATCATCCAGTTCATTCTTGACATATTTCTCCAGTGTGATATGGGCAATCTCCAGCAGACGTTCATGATGGATATTCTCTAGATCTCTGACCTGAGATATCGTGGATTCAAGTGGTTAAGGATATTAGGAATATAAGTTGAACTTAATGAAAGAGGTTAAATTGGGGATAAAAACTGATCTTAAAGATACTATGTCCCTTTTGCAGCCAACATCAAATTCTGTAGAACTTTGCAGGAATTATGAATATGTCATGTACAAGTATGTCCTACAGTATCTGTGAAATTTAAACGTTAGCAGTGTCCTAATATTCAAATTATGCAAAGAAACCCGTTTAATTGCTAGACTTCACTGTCAGACACTATTGAGTGACTGACTGGCTTTTTTTCTTCTTTGGTAATAACATACATAAAATGAGCTGTAAAGGGTACATGAGCATTTTCCTACATCAATAACCCACTTCTTGTAATGGCCAAAATTAACTGATTGAATCTGTGCGCAGCATAAAATGTACGACCATTCGGTGCAATGGTCTGAAAAGTCAGACTATCACTTATTGGCTCTATAGCTCCTAAGTCGATTTGACAACCAATAGTCGTTATTTTCCCACTTAACGACATTTTCAAGCCCCCCTTTTTTTGGGGAAGTTCTAAATTGGTATTATCTTTCAAATGACGTTGGAATTTAACCTTTTCATATTTTGGCCTGCAGATGGGACATAGTACCTTTAAGCTGATTGGAAAAGAGAAACCAAAACAAGAACAATGCAATTATGTGTCTAATATGCCTCTGCCTATACCGTATGTATGTTCATTTTCATGCTCATACAATATATTTACTTGAGACCAGTTTGGTCGTCTTTGGTTCTTTTTTTTTAAGTTATCACAGTAATACAATATTTTCTGGAAATTTAAACATTTTTATGACCCAGTGATCTTTCACTCTTACCTTTGCTTATCGTTAATTGCTTTTCAAGTTATCATGGTAACAAGCTATTGTCTGGCATTTGTAAACAATTTTATGACTCTGTGACCTTTGACCTCTTCCACCCAAAATCTAATCAGTTTTTCCTAAACTTTACACACATTTTGATAATTGACTGTTTGTTCCTCGAGTTCCAATATATCCCACATATGAAGGTAAGATATGGAAGTAGATGGAAGGAGACTTTTTGTTGACATTCATGCTTTGGAGATACATTGATCTCAAAATCTGACATTGGACAGTCTCTCCATCAGGCATTGCATAATCTTAAACCCAAAGTCAAAATGATCAATCAAACTGCAAACTATTCAGCAATATCAATCAATACTTATTAGTGTATTATATATCTTCTATCTGTACAGCATAGCCCACTCATACAAAGCAGGTGAATGACCAATTCCTGTTCCATCATCACAACCCCATGTCATTGAACTCGTAGTTCTCTTGTATCAAAAGGATATAATCCTTGGACAAATTCCACAAATGATGACACCATGTCTGCTAGGTTCCTTTCAAAATCCTTTATCGTATCCTGGAATTGGGGTAAAAAGACATAAAGCAATTTTACATCATTTGTTATGATAATGCTACAGCTACACATAATATGTTAAAGGTATTACAAAGTTTTGGTATGGGGTCATGAATTTGGTTCAAATTAACATATTGGAAACATATGCGTTCCTACAATATTCATTGATCGTTGTCACGGTTGAAATCGAGTCTAAAGTTATGAAATTATAAATAATAAACTCTTTATAATGTATAGCTCCCTCTCAAGGTCAAGATATTAATTTAGCTATGAAACGATGTTTCTTGACTAAAATCGACCGATTAGCTATTCCCGTTTGGAAATGATATATCACAACTACATATTCTGAGACTTTCAGGGTCCCAGGTACCATTGTACGGCCATAGGCGCTCTTTTGAAATTTATCAAAATTTACCGGGAGCACCGGTAAATTTTTATATTCAATTTTTCTCGAAAACAGAAGTGTTTCAGGGGCTAATTTTTTTAGTGCTTATAATACATCCACAGGGACATCCAAATATATCAAAATTGTAAAGATTCACTATCCACCCAAATTTCAAAATTTCCCAAAACCTCATGTCTTTGGGTTAACCCTTTCAGGAAGTTATCATAAATTATTAGAAAGATATTGTCTCTCTCCCATCTCCCTGATCATCCAAGAACTAAAATAAACTGTGTACCAAACAACTGCATCAAATTAGGACTTGAGAACGCTGTCAAACCAGAAACCTTTGTGAATTGTTGATAACGGCTATTTCTGCATCAATAAACTTTCACAAATCTTTACAAAAATTATTGTAATGATTCAATTATTTTGCACCATGAAACTGTCATAGGATTTTCAAGGTTCAAGGTTCAAGGTTCATTTTATTTCTTTCTTTCACTACATTTTTACATATAATAATAGAACAAAAACAGCATAAGAAAAAACAATTTAAGTGCAATTTTAAGTCGATATATAATCCAAATGAAAGAAAGTGGAGACCTTAGAAAAGCTGGGCTTGTAAGAGCAAGGTCCCCATATAACACATAATCCATCAATGTTTCACTTTTTTAAAAGCTTGTGGTTTTTCATATCATAGAAGCATCACATAGCTACATGTATTATACTGCAACCAGGTATTTTAAATATTAGTTCTTTTTTTTCAGTCTCATATCACAAAGAATACAATACTCTGAATGACACTGTGATAGAGCATGTACCATACATGCTTCTACAGCTAGAAAATGACACTTTGGGAAGAAAAAAACTAGATCTGTACCTCTAGTTGATCCACCAACTGAAGTTCAAATCCCATCAACCTATCCCAAAGTTTGTCAACCTCCTCTTTGTACTCCGTAATCTGGGATTCAATTCCATTTGGATCACTCATCACTGTCAGCTCTGCCACAATCTATAAACAAAAATATATAGGACATGGAAACATTGTGGTTATATGAAATTATGAATAAAAAGGGCCATCATGGAGAACAGCATGGGTACTATTTAGGCTGCATACCCTTGGTAAACAAGACATGATTCTTTATTCATCTTTAAATTTTTCAGCAAAATGAAAACAAGTGTTTTGTTTGTTTATTATATGGGTTGAAATTATAGCATTAATGAAAGAGATAAAGGCTTGATTTTTGTAGACATATTTTACAGCAACAGGCATGAGCACCCAGAAGGGGTGTTGTTTGTACGAGAAGCGATCATCATATCATCATAGATTTTGTGGAGTACTATTCCAAGACTAATTCAATGTTCTCATTTCCATCTCTCAAAATAATACAATCTTCACTCTCCCAGGAAACAACAAAACTTCAGAGATATTGTTTTCCTTGCTAAATAATTTTAAGCAAGTAATTTCAAAAATGTTTTTTAACTGGCTACCAATTTTGAATTAGATTACCAGCAATTGTTTGTTGGTTTTCATTCTCCTTTAACAAAAATCATACCAATTAATTGAATTGAATTGTTATATATATAATATTTGAATTGAGAGAGATTGAACCCTTCTCTATATACATTGTACCTTCTTTTTGTACTTGTTGAATTCATTGATGATGACTACAGCCATCTCCTTGTTCTCATCCTTGGCTTCCTGCACACAAGAATAGAACTCGTCCACCTCCTTGCATCGCTTCTCATGCTCCTGCAACCCAAAGGCAAAGACCTGCTGGCAAATGGCCACCATCTTCTCCTTGTAAGTGCACAGCAGTTAAGGGTTAAACAAGATGAAATGTTGCCAAGAAACAGTACATGCATTAATTGGCTTGATTTCGTTCCACTACAGAAAATGTTTTTTTTAATTTGTATTTACATGTTGGTGATAGTTATCAAGAAATTATTTTAATGTTTTTGTTTATTATTGGCTTTGTTTTGTTTTTATGATTTGGCACATATTTTTATTACTATTATTTTAAATGTACATTACATGATATTTATTTCAGATGAGGTGTAAAGCGAATGTATATTTCTGTTTGAATTATTTGTTGTTAAATGAATTTGATAACCAAATAAATACCTCAGAAGAGGAAAAGAAATTACATGTTGCCCAGTAGTCTGTTTTAAACAATTTCTGACCTTTGACATATGCCTTCTTTATAATATACCAAAAATCTTGCATAGCATCAATGTTTGGTTGGAATTGCTTCATAATGCTTTTAAAGTATCCAGTAACTTTTCTAGGATTTTTAAATATTCTTCTGACCTTTGACCTCTAACACCCAAAATCCAATCAGTTTATCCCTGCATACCATAACATACTTCATTCATTATTTTGGTTTAAATTGCTTCAGATCTTCTCAAACCATCTCGGAACAAAATACCTTATGAAATTTAATTGATTCTTACCACCGTTATGATCCTGTAACCTTTGGCCATTGACCTCTTTGGAAAGTACATAACAAAATCATATTGTATCCATCAGACTGATTCATAAATGATGACACATTCTTTATTTACAACTTATCCTGAATAGGCTAATGATTTGTTTGTTTGGAAAAGGATATACAGCCAATAGTTCATCGACCCCAGGTAGGGCTCCCAGTTTGCTTGCTTCAGGGTCCTCAGCAAACATGTTATCAAAGAGATGTGGTCCATCTAGGTTCTCAACATAGGCAAGCTAGATGTAAATATCAAAGAGATTTATTAATGATCAATATTTATGACCATAAATTAAATGTAGGGAAGCTAGATTTGCATGATGAAAATACATGATCTATAAATAGAAATGAGAAATCATCCATCTTGGTTCTCAACATAGGCAAGCTGGATGTACACATTAAAAACACATTTGACTGAGAAATACTCATGACCTTAAAATATGCCAGGTCCATATATATTATCAACATAGGCAACCTGGTGGTCAACAATAAAGATATATACATATATGCATGATGAATAATCATCACCCTTAGATATATGGCAGGACCACCTAGGTTCTTAACATCGGCAAGCTACATATGTAATTTGCAAAATTGCCTTAGATTGTGTCAAAGCAATATTTTCAGTATGAATATAGAATCTTGATTCAAGCCTTAGAATAAGATGTTATGCAGGACCATTTTGCCTTAAAACATAGGCAAGCTTGATACATACTATTCACACCATGCACATCTGTATCACTGCTCTTTCTGTTCTTCTCAAGATAACCTTTCTACTGTCTTCACATCATAGTTTCTAAACCATATACTATCATTGTTCTATCAAAAGTCTTGCCTTTTATTCTCATTGTAAAACTGCTACCAGCTAGGTTTGAGGTCGATTACCCTTTTACTGACCCGACTACAGGCCTTGTTTCACGAAACCGTCACAAGTACAAGTTTATCAACATCCCATTGCAACATGTGCATTTAAAATCATTGTGCCATTCAAAGGGATGATGCAAGGGTGACAAGCAAGATCATTAGAAGGAAAAAAAAGAGTAGGTAGTCATAATAAATATCAACATTAATCTTTATCACCAAGTACTGAATACTGGGCTGATCTTGATACCAGAGTGGACATCCCTACTGAACATTAAACCCTAGAAATAATTTCATAAGTTTTGATTTATTACCTTCTGCTTCTCAAACTTGCTCTCTTTGAGTTCTATCTCCAACCTCTTGTTCTCTGCTGCTGTCTCATCAGCCATCAGTTCTTCGATAGCATACTTGTACTGCTCCATAGCTGCCGTTTTCTGATGAACAAGAAGAGTAGAATATAGAAGGTATGGTATGGTATGGTATTTATTTCATTCTTCATAAAAAACATATACAATACATACAGAGTATTAGAGGTGAAATGGAATGCAGTACACGTGCTGATATCAAACTCTTCTCCATATGAAAACTTCCACTAGCATAAACTCCTCTGCTGGGTAAAGGAAAATTATATCCATTATTCTGGCATCCATGCAGTAATCATATTGGGTTTCTATATTGTAACACAAAATTGTGAACTTTTTCTTTTTCTTTCTTTCTCCTTAACAAAATTCCTCCAACATTCAGTCCCCTCCAACATCTGTTTCCAAAAGCATACTGAATTTATAGCCTTCTACTTTAATAATTGCAATAGGTGATACATTATTTAACACTAATTCAAGCCACATGGAATAATAGTCCCCCCCCCCCCCCACCAAAAGAATAAATAAATAGATAAACTGCAATCGACACCAATCAACTGTAAAATCAATCAAATTTGTCAAATAAAATGAAGTCAGTTCTTCTTTGATACTTACTGTGTTTCCATCGATGAGCCTAAAATCCAGGTAGGCCAGGGTGGGAATGTGAGCAACGACAAACTGCTTGTAGTTTGCATCATCGCAGAATGGATTGCCTGCCAGGTTGAGTGTTCGCAAACCTTTAAATCTTCTCAAGTAGATTAACTGAAAGATTTGCAAAGATAAGACAATTAAGCACAGACTGCACTGTGGATTGGTTGCATGGCAGGGTAATTATGTGAAAGTAAGAACGATACTGTTTGTGTTTGAATAAGATATAAACATTTCATGTTTTATATACATACTTTAAAATACAGTACCTAGCTCAAAGCTTTTTGTTGAAAGGAATGTTGTTACAATTTGCTTGACATACCAATACCACACCTTGTATCAAATTTACATCAAATCTCAGCAAGATGTTAATTACTAGGAACAAATTTCATTTTCATTTTCACCTCCAAACTTCAAAAGACCACACTTACATTTGAGAAGAGACTTGAAGTGAGCTAGACAGTAGACATAGTCATAATTATTTTCTCATCCTGTCGATGATTCTTTCATTGGTACTGTTTCAGTTTGCTTCTTTTGTAAAATGGACGCAATATGGCGCATGTTGCTTTGTAAGGCAAGTACACAAGATAGATTGTACATCATAACTAAAACCAAGTTTGGCCAATCTATGTGTATGATTTAGCTCTGTTGATACTTACCAGTATTGAGAATTGAAAATAATTATCACTGATTTTGGCTTTATCATATTTCAACACTTTCCACCATTTAGATTTCTTTCAACTTTTTACATGTTATTAAGTGCATTTTTTAAATAGAAATATACATGTACCAGTTGAAATGTTTTCTGTGGCAAATTAGTAGGAGGTTTTAGGCCTGCAGAGGCTTCTAGAAACTTTGCAAAATAATAAATAGGAATTATTTTACTAATTAAGTATGTGTAGGCTACTTACATTTTCTAGAGAAGAAAGGTTATTATTGCCAACTGAAAAAACATGAAGTTGGGTGAGGCTGTCCATATTCTCTAAGGTTGCGATACGGTTGTTATACAAAGTCAGGTCCTCCAGTTTCTCTAGCTTTTCTAAACCTTCTACCACTTCAATATTGTTGAAGGAGAGGTCTGTTAGGAGAACGAAGAGGAATAAAAACAATTAAAATGCATTGATCAGATGCATTAAAAAAAAAATACCGTTTACATGTATATCTAAACTTGGAATATGCTCCCCCCCCAAAAAAAAAATAATAAATAAATAAAAAAAAAAAAAAAAAAAAATATATATATATATATATATATATATATATATATATATATATACACTGTATATGTGTATACAATAATTGAATAAATAAACAAGAATAAAAGTTCTAAAAAATAATAACAATATCAATAGTAATATTAATAATGAATTAATGATTAAGACTATTTAAAAGATCAAGAGAGCCACAGACAGTTTCAAGTTGTAACACAGTTTTATGTTATATAATAGTTTGGGAGTGTTAAACTGTGGCCTCAAATCATAAAATTGCTGTGGTTTTAAAAATACTCCTTCTTTTAAAATTGCTGCCATTGCTGCGATTATCATGAAGTACAATTATCAGACTTTACGTCAATACTATAAAATACAAGAAATTAATTTCTTCTGCTAATATCAATAGGAAAGGTATACACTTAAGAAGTGATATACATGTGCATTGTTCCATATTTAATACTGATCAATAGTTTTTCCCTCTCCTTTGCCACTACATTTTATGGTTAAGAACAAGCCAAATCAACCATGCATCTGCATCTTTCTCTGTTTCTAAATAATGAATACTTAGCCAAGATAGGAAGATAATTAAAACTCAAACTTAAAAAATAGAAAAAATTAAATACTTTCTTATCTACTACATTACAGTATTATGCTCACTAAAATTGAATTTGAAAACTAACTGTCGAACTAGGAATTTCAAGATATTCAGCAAGTGATCTAGATTGGCATATGACGAACAGCACAGAATTTTGATTTGCAAAAGTTTCTTGCCCCTATTAAAAGTGCATGCCATAGAGCTATATTTGCTATAAATTTCAGCTCACAAAAGTTTCTGATATTATAGTACAAGCTATTTAGGTGACTGGGGTAATATATCTGTAAAACGCTTAGAGACATCGTAGATGTATTAAGCGCTATATAAAAGCGGAATACTATTATTATCATTAGATGAAAGATTCATATTTTTTTAATACATTTATTCTTGAAGTTGAATAACTTACCAAGCCAAACAAGATGAGCAAGAGTGTCTAAACCTTCAATCTTCTCAATGATGTTGTTATCTAGCTGCAGCTTGACCAAATTGTTGAATTGCCACAAGTTGTCAACTTTGAGAATATCTAAACATTGAAATTGGGGAACAAATAGATAAAGTGCTACATCAATGTCTATGAACTTGTTTGAAAATTCATCTTCTCCTAATCTGAGGTCTAACATACTTTGTATTTAAATACACTGCCTTGCTTTACAATTACATTCCAACAATGTATATTTGGATTGTAACAAATTCATGGACAACTCTCCTTTTTCATGTGTACAAATATATCATAAATTTCAGTTTCTCATCTAACAAAGTGCCTTGTCTCTTGGGGCACTAGTCAAAATATGTTATGGATAGCATATTATTATAAACCCTCTAAAAGTAAAGACCCTCCTGAGCTATACATTTAAAAATATTGACATTCTAGTCACTTTGTTGGATTTCCCTTTGACTTCTAAGAAATGTCTAGGCACAAGCCTCCCCCCCCCCCCCCCTCTTCAATGATGATCTGATATTGCTCCTGTGGCATTAAATCTGGGCTTTATCTTGCCCAAATGTAGGGTTAGGGTTATGGCTGCAACTAGAATTTATTTTAGGTTTATTGTTTATTGGAGTATCTATAGTGTTTGGTTTAGGGATGAAGTGAGGGATTCGTTTAGAGTATGAAATTGGTCACTGGGAGGAGCATGTGTCACCCATAACACCAATCCTAATTGTACATTTAGTCAAGCATTAATTTTATTACTTTTGAAGTCCAGTCTAAGCTGTGTCACATCTGTAAAGTCTATTCCCTCTGCCTTGGCTATCCTGCCGGCTTCTTCCTTGGGCCCCTGCTCCTCGACTGCTTTCTGGAGCATGATCTCATCCACCACAGACGGCTCCACCGTGTCATACAGACGACTCATCTTGGCAGCAGATTCACAATGTCACAATCAATGAGATTGATTTGGTCAAGAAGATTTGACACCTGGCGATAAATTCTTTCCTTTAAGCTCTGTAAAAAAAAATTGCCAAAATAAATTTCAAGTACTGAAGTAGTCTACAATATGGCTGTCATACAAGATCTACTGTCAACGGTATTA
Organism: Strongylocentrotus purpuratus; assembly: GCF_000002235.5. Classification (NCBI taxonomy): domain Eukaryota; kingdom Metazoa; phylum Echinodermata; class Echinoidea; order Camarodonta; family Strongylocentrotidae; genus Strongylocentrotus; species Strongylocentrotus purpuratus. Next base: position 23,093,773 of record NW_022145599.1, on the reverse strand, counting down.
GACCTCATTCCCGAACTACATTGTAGCTTTAAAGAATACAGAATTTTCACACGTGTATAAAACAAATGGTTGGTTTGTTTGTTTTACTAGACTGTTTCTTCTTCTTCTCGATCGTAGTAAAGTACCGATTTTGAGTGAATTCAGTTGAGTTTTGTACAGTGGTGTTTGAAATGTTGAGAATCAATAGCACAGCTTTTAATACACAGCCAGGATAGTAATAGCAGCTAGACGTTTATGTGTGACTTGATGCACACTTTTTTGTGAAATTCAGTTATTTCAGAGGCAAAACTAGATTCTACCACACTTAGGAGCATCACTATCCTGGCTGTGTAGTAAAAGCTGCAGCTGTGCTTTTGATTCTCAACATTTCAAACACCACTGTACAAAACTCAACTGAATTTACTCAAAATCGGTACTTTAGTTTAGTGACAATTGATGACACCTAAATAGCAGTAAAATACATTTTCTTCAACTTAGACCTACTGATGTTAAAAAGAATAATTTAAAAATTCAAACTGTAAGTCTAGAAGTCTAGTGTCAAAATTTGCTTAACAGCTGCATCGGCATGCTTGTGTACAGTCTATGCAATATTGTGTGGTGTGTATATTTGTGTATGGCCATGGGTCTAATAATACCTGCCTCACGTACAGCATGCATGCAGTGCTAGAGCAGAGGTCAATACGCATTAGCATTGACTCTCTTAGACAGAAATAACCGTCTGATATGGGTCATTTCTTTAATAAAACTGACATTTGTTGACATAATCGGAGGTCTAGTGGAGCCAGACGGAACCGACGATAGAGAGACTGAAGGCCTAGAGAAGACGTCATTTTAGTCCAGACACACAGCTAGCGCTCGCGCTCCCCCATCATAGACTCTAGGTCTATACTCTATGATATTTATATATATATATATATATATATATATATATATATATATATATATATATATCTTCTAAGTTCTGCACTGGTCACTGGAAGTGGAACTTGGAAGTTGGAGTTGGAAGAGAAGACTTTAAAACGTGCGTAGAATTACACACAAACAAAAACACATATGGGACCGAGATAATGTTTCCGCTGCACCAGAAGCTGTCGACTTGCCGTTGTTCAACTCGTAAATGAACTTAAATATATTTGTGTAAATTAGATTTAGATCATCTATGCCGACTACTTCAACATTCTCACAATATAATTTCATACCAAAATGTTTTAATGAGAATAATCTTAACTTACATCTAATTATGAGCGAAGAATTCCTAGTCAAATCGCGTCCATTGTTGTCATGGCGTTTACGTGTGTACGTCGCGATTTCGACATCCGCTCCTCGAAACTAGCGACCAATAAGCCAGCCGCTCCTTAAACATTGCGACTAATAAGCCAATTATAACTAATTTACTACCTTGGCCTTCAGCATTGTTCTTTACTCTAGATCTCATGTATGTCACATGTCGAAACTTTTTGTCTGGGTCTAATTACTGTTTCAGATCAGGTCCGGAGATTGTCTCACCTTCCTGTTCAGATTCCCTTCGACACATTGCACGAACGATTCTAAAACTATCGTATGACAGTTTAAATAAACATTAATCACCAATTACAGACGTGTGTTTGTGGTGCTCCGTAAATTCCCATATTTTGTGCGTTTATAGTGCACTTTCTTTTGACTGTTATACATCTACGTCTTGGAAATTTTCCTGTGATTGTGGACATTTCACTCTTTTCGACGGTATGTGAACATTTTCCGAGATATATTCGTTTTTCGTCAATTTTAATCCAGTTTTTTAGCGAATTTATATTTCAAATTTGAACACTCTGCGTAGCATCAAAACAATTGTGCGCAAAAATATTGCGCCATACTAGTTAAGTTACGCAAAGGACCAGCAGATACCAACGCAGCAACGTAACCATGGAAACTTTACCAACAAATTTACGTGGACTCCGCGTGAAGCAACTACGTGCTGAGTTACAGAAAAGAGGTATGCATACAAACGGAGTAAAGGCGATCCTTCTTGAAAGACTAGAAAATGCAGTAGGCCTAGACGAAATAAGGAACACTAATGCCGCTGGTGATGTAGATGAAGATAAACATGAAAAGCCAGATGATGTCTTCAATGATGACGCAGACTGCCGACAACTACTGCATAATGTACTGAGTGAAATAAAAGGCTTGAATAGTAGGCTAGATACTATCGAGAAGAAGTTCAACAATCTATTCGAACAGCATACTTCTACTTCTACTTCTACGACGATACTCAGCAGGATCCATAAGTCAGGATGTAGTGCAAGGGAGAAGGAGAAGGAGAAGGAGAAGGAGACGGAGAAGGAGAAGGAGAAGGAGCAAGGGAATCTGAGGGCACAACAACAAGTATCTAGGCCTACCACCAAATATTTCCCGACAATTGCTACGCATAACCGGTTTGAAATACTATCCGAGATCACGGAATCAGACAACAGTGCCAAGAGTGTATCAATGCCAATTGAAGATCAACTTCGTGACTACAAGGCCAAGCACCTGAAGTTGTTCTCCAAAACCAACATCACCCATTCTGAAGTTATCTCTGATGACGCAACTGATGACAGCGACGCAACTGTTGACAACGACGCAACTGATGACAGCTCAGACCGATCTTTGTCAACACCTACTAGTACTACTTCTACTTCACCACCATACCATGAGCAGATAGAGGGATACCGCCACCGACATAGTGTGATCCGCAACAAACGAGATGTAGTTGTGGTCGGTGATTCCATGATAAAACACATCGACGGAAGACATCTCTCCCGCAGCAAGAATGTGAGGTGCGTCTCTTTTCCCGGTGCAAAAGTGAGAGACATATTCACCTCTTCACCTTGCGAGTTTCTCAAGCCAGGGGGAGAACTGATCATCCACGCTGGCACCAATAACATCTCTGAGGGTGCTGGTGAAGTTTGCCACCAAATCACAGACCTCGGCAAGTCTGTTGCTGCCGAGGGGTTTAACGTCTCAGTCTCTACGATCATCCATCGTAGAGGGGAGAGTGAAGCGGACAAGAAGCGGGTTGATGAGATCAACTATCTGATGGAGTTGGCAGCCAGCGAGAACAGATGGGGCCTCATCATCAACAATGATATCAGCGAGCAGCATCTCGGGCGTGATGGCGTTCACCTCAACAGAGCCGGTCAACGAATCTTGGCAGGCAACCTGAAACGCCTCATCAACAGTGCTGACCAACCGACAACACGAGGCCATGGCTGGACTCAACGGTCGTCCGATCAAGTTACAGGCAGTGAACCTGGAGCAAGGCGGCATCAAGCCATCTACCGAGAAAACCAGAGTCTTCATTCTGATGAGGAGAAAAGCAGCCCCGTAAAGTCCTACGCCGAATCTGTTTCTGGGAGATCTTTGGATTTCAGTGCAGTCAAACAGAGGTCACGACTGAAACCAGCCTTCAGACCATCCAAGGTGGACATGAAAGACTGGGCGAAATATCTTCAATTTGTAAGAAGGGTATTGAATTAAGTGAAAGTTTGACAAAATCTAGTGATGATCCGAAAATTATAGTTGACGGTCGAAAATATAAGTTCCCTTGTGGGAACTGTGATAAGCCAGTCAAATGTAATCAACACGGCCTTCTGTGTTCTTATTGTAAAAAATGGTTTCACACTAATTGTCAAGCTATCAGTTTTTCAGAGTACCGCAGGTTATATTATGAATGCCCTGATGAGAAGTGGAATTGTTTAACATGTTGTCTGCCATCTTTTTGTGACTCATTATTTAACGACGATTGTTTAGAGAAAGAAAGCCAAAACGAGTATAGACTAAAAGAAAACTATTTTAAGATAACGCGCGTTACACCTGAAAAGCAAGCGATAGCAAGAGTAATTCAGCCAAACCTCAGAGATGAAAACACTTCTCTTTATCAAGAATTTGAAGAAAAGTTTAAAGTTAAAGGTCTTCATTTTTTACACCTTAATGTGAGGTCTATTCTAAACAAGATATCGGAACTTAGAATTCTTTTTAAAAGAAAAAGGCTGTCTATTATTGCTTTCACTGAAACATGGTTAAACAATTCCATAAATGATGAAGAAATTGAAATAGACGGATATAAAATCATACGCCATGATCGATCCTCTGGCTCTGGAGGTGGTGTATGTTTCTATATCAGAAATGATATTGCATTTAATATTATGGATGCTATAAGTACTGGAGATACGGAATCCCTGTGGATAAATTTGCTTATACCAAGATCAAAACCAATTGTTGTTGGTGTTCTGTATCGACCTCCGAAAAACAATTTGTTTATCGAGAAATTGTCCAATATTCTTGATACATTAAAGAAGGATGACGAAATAATTCTTTTAGGAGACATGAATATTTGTCTTCTTCGCAAATCGCCACTGGCTAAAAAATATATTGACTTGTTGAGTCTTCATGGGTTTAGTCAACTCATTAAAGAGGCAACACGCGTTACACCTACATGTTCTTCTCTATTGGATCATGTTGGTTGTACCAAAGAAAATAAAATAAGTCAAAGTGGTGTCATTGATCTAGGTATTAGCGACCATTATTTTACTTTCTGTACACGGAAAAATGTTAGACTGGCTATAGGTCATCACAGGACTAATGATATCAGATCCATGAAAAAATATACAGAAGAGTCTTTCAATCTTCAACTATCTGTTGTTGATTGGTCACGAATAACTGACTGTACAGATGTAAATGAGGCATGGTCAATATTTCAACATGTTTTTATCTCAAATTTGAATATGATAGCGCCACTGAAACGGATAAGAATAAAACAAAGATCAGAAACTTGGGTGACTAAAGATATTCTTTCCCTAATTCAAGAGAGAAATATAGTATACAAAAAATGGAGGAAAAGAGCAAAAGATGAGAAGCTCTATAAAAGATACAGAGTATTAAGAAATATGGTCCAAAGAGAGGTGAAAAAGGCTAAACTCGATTACTTACAAAACAAGATAGAAGAAAATAAACAAGATTCGAAAAAACTTTGGCAGAATCTAAAAAGCTTAGGATTGAAAAATAAGAAGCGAAAAGAACAAGAATCTGTCATTAAAATTGATGGGGAATTATGTCATGATAAGATGGCCATCGCTGATGAATTCAATTCTCATTTCACAAATGTGGCTGCCAAATTAGTAGACAAACTCCCCCCTTCCAAAGACTTTTTCAGCGCAGACAATGATTGTATTCGTGACTTTTACGAAAGAAAAGGTGTACGTGAAAACAGCTTCGAGTTATTACCAATCAGTGAACAATTTGTTTTCAAAGAGTTACGTAAGTTGAATGTATCAAAAAGTACTGGGTTAGACTTGATTCCAGCTAAATTTCTAAAAGATGGTGCGAAGGTTTTATTTAAGCCTCTAAGTTACTTAATGAACCTATCTATCTTGACGAGTACTTTTCCAGAAGATATGAAAATAGCAAAAGTGACTCCACTTTATAAAAAGAAAGATAAAACTGATGTTAGCAACTATAGACCTATTAGTGTTTTAAGCGTAGCATCAAAGATTCTAGAAAAATCGGTCTGTGTTCAAATTGAAAGATACTTCAAAGAAAATGATATAATTTATGAATTTCAATCTGGTTTTCGACATGATTATTCGACTGAAACATGTCTAATTCATTTGACTGATTATTTGAGGAGAGAAACTTCCCAAGGACGCTTTGTTGGTATGGTGCTCCTTGATCTGCAAAAAGCTTTTGATACAGTTAATCATTGCGTCTTATTGAAGAAGTTACAACTAATGGGTTTTGATAAGGCAAGTTTAGATTGGTTCAGATCCTACTTATCTAATCGGCACCAAGTAGTGGCCATTCATGATATTCGTTCCAAACTAATGCCTATAACATGCGGTGTTCCTCAGGGAAGTATTTTAGGCCCAATTCTATTTTCAAGTTATATAAATGATATGTGTATTTGTATAAAAGACTTCAAACTATTATTGTACGCAGATGACAGCGTACTACTCTATTCAAATCCTGATCCTAAATATATTGAGGAAAAGCTCAGTGAACAGCTGTCTACGTGTGTCGATTGGATGACTGATAATAAGCTTTCTTTACACTTGGGAAAAACAGAAAGCATTTTATTTTGTTCTAAAAGTAGTTCTAAAAAGTCATTTGAATTCAAAGTGACACACAATAATCAAGCAATCAAGAGAAAAGAGTCTGTGAAGTATTTAGGCATTGAGTTGGCTAGCGCAATTTCATTTTCATCTTTAGTAGAATCAGTTGTAAAAAAAGCAAATTCTCGTCTGAAATTTTTGTACAGATATCAAAGTTGTATGGATTTAAAAGCAAGACGTACACTCTGTTTTGCTCTTATTCAATGTTTATTTGACTATGCTAACCCTGCATGGTACAGTAACATAAACAAGTCAGATCAAAAGAAGTTGAAGATTATACAGAACAAAATGGTGAGATTTATCAACTGTTCTGGTCCAAGAACTCATGTTGGCTATAGCGAACTTTCTAAAGCTGGTTTTCTTGAAGTCGACCAAAGATCAAAACAACTCGCATTGCATCACGTGCATAAAATATATCATACTAGGGCGAATCATTATATTCGATCCAACTTCGATCTTGTTACTGACGTACATGATTATAATACAAGAAATAGACGATTCAACTTTAACTTACCAGAAAGAGTAGGTAGTATTGGAAATTCGTTTTATTACAATGCCATAAAACATTGGAATTCCCTTCCCAATGGTGTAAAAGAAATAGGAAACTATGATCATTTTAAGAGGAAATTAAAGGAATACCTAATACTTGACAGTCAGAGAAGAGAAGTGAATGACATGTTATATGATTGAAATTGTTATTCTTCTGTCGGTTCATACTTTTTCATGTTGTATATACTTATGTTTTCGTACGTTATAGAAATTCTACAAATTCATCATTATTTTCCTCTTCTTCCTTCTCCTCTTTTTCTTCTTCTCCTTCTTCTTTTTCTTCTTGTACTTAATATCATTTCTATCATCAGTTTAATGTTGTTATTATTATCTTTAATAAGTAGTTCTTTTAATTTTCTTATCTGTCTGTAAATATTACTATTTTAATTTATTAATTGTATACATGTCTGTAAGGGACCCCACTGGAAATAAGCTCTCGAGCTTTCGTGGGTTATCCTGTTCAAGCTGACTTATTTTTGATCTGTTATTATTGTATATTGTTGTATATTGGAAGCTTGTCGAATAAAAATCAATCAATCATCAAATAACAGTTGAAAACTTCACGGAGGGGGGGGGGGGGGATAAATCCCCGATACATGATGAACAACTATTACCATTTTATGAATTTACATAATTTTGCGCTTGGGAAGAAAAAGAAAAGAAAAGGAAACAGAAAATCGGTTACTGAGTTAATTTTGTATCTGTTTAACATTGATTGCCATAAAAAGCCTCGATCTTTAATAGCCTCCGTAGCCTAGGCCTATACTGGGGGGGGGGGGACATAGGCGCCGGAAGTGGGGGGGGCAGGGGGGGCAGTTGCCCCCCCAGTCAAAAAAGTGGGGGCAAAACGCATTTTTGCCCCCCCAAAACGCCCCCCCCCTCCAAAAAAAAACAAAAAAAAACAGTAAAGGAGTAAACATGGTTTGTATTTTTAATCCAAAAGAACGTAACAATAATAAAAACCTGAATTAAATCACATATACAATTCCATTCAAAGAAAAAGGAAAGTTCACAGGAATTAAATTTCATAAACATTGCGCATGCCACCTATACGGTATTTTAAATGGAGGTCTCTATAATAGCGATACGCGCATATCGTGAGCATATTGTGCGAGAATGGGAAAGCGTGTCCGTTTTTTTGTTATAGGGGTAAGAAGACATGAGCCCCTGAACGCTGGCGTAAATGGGGGGGGGGGGGGGGGGGTTACGTATTTCTTATTCGAAACAAGTGATTTACAAATGTTGATGTTGTGACATGATTTTCCGGCATTTTTTCTCCATTTTTTTTGTAAGTCATACCTTTTTATGCGTTTGTTGGAAAATAAGAAATTCCCACAGTCAGGCGAAATACGCTTATTTAGAAGCCTTTATGTCATGGTCTGCAAAGTGGCTGGGCTGCCGAAAAAAAAAAGGTGACCTGCCAATGTCACAAATAAGGTATAAAAAATGCTCATCTGACCGTAATTAAATGCTTAAAACCCCCGAGCTTCCGGGGCTTTGCCCCCTGGACCCCACCAAGGGCCCTAAGGCGGCCCCCTTGATGCTTATCTGACCTTAATTAAATACCTAAAACCCCTGAGCTTCTGGGGGCTCTGACCTAAGGCGGGCCCCTGGATGCTCATCTGACCGTAATTAAATACCTAAAACCCCTGAGCTTCCGGGGGCTCTGCCCCCTGGACCCCACTAAGGGCCCTAAGGCGGGCCCCTGGATGCTCATCTGACCGTTATTTAATACCTAAAACCCCTGAGCTTCCGGAGGCTCTGCCCCCTGGACCTCACCAAGGGCCCTAAGGCGGGCCCCTGGATGCTCATCTGACCGTTTTGAATACCTAAAACCCCTGAGCTTCCGGGGGCTCTGCCCCTGGACCCCACCAAGGGCCCTAAGGTGGGCCCCTGGATGCTCATCTGACCGTTATTAAATATTAAAACCTCTGAGCTTCTGGGGGCTCTCCCCCCCCCTTGGAACACATCAATTGCCTTACAGAGGGCCCCTGGATGCTCATCTAACCGTAATTCAATACCTAAAACCCCTGAGCTTCTGGGGGCTCAGCCCCTTGACCCCCTGCCGAGGCTCATTCCCTAGACCCCACGCCAATTTACGCTCTACCTGATCGATAATACTCCACTTTGAAAAACGTTCCGCGGGACCTGCATGTAACGTGTAAGACTGGTGGTGATGCAGATTTTTCGTCTGCCCCCCCCCCCCTTCCGAACTTTTTTTCTCATTACGTCACTGCCCCTGGAAAGTGAGCCCCCTGGAATGTTTGCCCCCCCCCCCCAATCCCAAACTGCTTCCGGCGCGCCTGGGGGGGGGGGGGGGGAGAGTACTCACATATTAGGACATAACCTAAACATATATGGGTCCCAAATACCATGAAAAATGGTTCCTTTTTCTCAAAATTTCCAACCCGAAAAACACTCGAAAATTTTGACAAATGCAATAATAATGGGTAGGGGTTTCGAGGCTTGAGCGGCACACCCCTGAAACCAAATTTGAGTACCCCCCCCCCCCCCGCGGGCCTAAAATGTCCACAAAACTTGCATGCTTTACGTTCGCGCTTACATTATTGTAAGCATTATGAGATCGTTGTAAAATGATAGAGGTCATTATTGAGATAAAATTGTTCTAAAAACTTTCCAAACGAAGTTTGTCCATTTCAGAGCGTTTAATTTTTGCACTAATTCAGAGTGTCTGGCGGGCTATACAGATGCAACACTTTAACACGATTGTGAGTTGTCATTTGTGATGAACAGTCTTACAGAGTACAGTAATCCCCTGCCTTTTCCTTTTTAGGTTATAATTATAAATATGTTCTACTATATTATATTTAAACTCAATTTAAAATCTATTTCTTCAGTCATGTTTGATCCAGCTAGGATACAGTCTGTCTTCTGCCAATTGACTCTTAAAACATGGGCATGGGTTTGAAGGCTTCAGCCGCGCCGCACACCTAAACCAATCTTTAAGTAGATAGATTTAGGTAGATTTACGCCTTCTCTATACAGTTTTAGGCTGCTGATTAGCATCTCCAAAGATTTATCGCATTAAAAATAGATATGAGAGTGAAAATTTATTGTATTCGTAGCCTCATTTGCCCATGATAAGTCAGCCGTTTCCTCTTTGAAGAGATCAAAGAGGTATATGAGGCCTTCACAATAATAATTTATCTCACTCCTTCCCGAATACAGGGTACGTTTTGCCCTATTAATGCCGATCGAGGGGAGGCGGGGGGGGGGGGGGGGCTACCTCCACCGGCTTGTTCGCCAAGGACATGAATCACCGAGCACTTGAGCACATCTTTCATGCCTCATAACAAATATTTAAAAATTCACTTGTGTTGCTCCTTCTTGCCCTATTTTGACCAAAATATTACCATAATTTTGTTTAGCTCACCTGAGCCGGAGGCTTAAGGTGAGCTATTGCCGTCCGTCACCGTCCGTCATCCGTACTCAGAACCTTTTACATTTCCATCTTCTTGTTGAAAACGCATAGTCGGATTTTATAACCAAACTTGGCAAGCATCATCCTAGTGACAGGGGATCCAGGGGGGGGGGGGGGCCGGGGGAGGGCCGCCCCCCCCCCCCCTCCCCTTGAGAAAAAAAAATCATGTAAAAACACGTGATTTTTACCTTTTCGGGTGGTTGGCCCCCCCCCCCTGGCGCTCAAGGGGGGGGGGGGGTGCAAATTTTGAAATTTCAGAGGACCAAACAAAAAATGTGCTCACTACCCCCCCCCCCCCCCCCCCCCCCCCCCCCCCCCCCCCCCCCACTGAGCGAATTTTCGGCCGGCTCGATTTTCAAATTTTCGGGAGCAAAAATTTGAAGAAAAAAAGTTGGGCCCTCTCCCCTAAGAAATCCTGGATCCGCGCCTGGATCCACTGTTGTTCATATTGCACACGGGGGGGGGGGGGGGGGGCGCTCAATGTTAAAAGTGTCACTGTTTCATCGGCTTCAAAAGCATATTTGGATTTTAATGAAAAACTTGACAGAATTCATCCTTATATAGGGTATAGTGTGGTACAGTATGTCACTGAAACAGTTCCCGTAGGACTTTTGTGCCAAAATTGATTCATCGGGGTCTTTAAGCTATCAGAAATTGATAGGGTTCAAATTTCCCGAAGACACCAAATTTCCCTATTGCGCTTTATATAAGCCATTTTGGCGCCCAATATGGACCCCCCCCCCCCCCCCCCACCCCCAGGAAGTGAAGGAGGGGTCTGAAAATTTGAACCCCATCATTTTGGGCCAATTGGGACCCTTTTGAAGCCAAAACAGCAACAACAACAACAAAAAAAAAAATCACTTTTGGCAAAAAAATCCTACGGGATTACATACCATACCGCACTAGTAGGGGATCCAAAGGTTTTCAAATGGTTAACAGGGGGAGGGCCCCTACAGCCAAAACTGTGTAGCTAGCCTACAATTCAAACAACTTCTCCAGATCCAAAAGTAGAACAGTCAACTTATATTGTGAGTAGATACCTTCTTAAGTGAAGAATACAAATTATTCATGCAGTTCCCGAATGGCCCAATTTGGTCCATGAGAGCTAGGGTAGTAGGTGGACATGCTCGTTTCATCTACTTCTTCAAAAACCATGGTCAAACTTCAACCAAAATGTGGCAAGAATTAGCCTTATATAGCCGCAGAAAAGGCAAGGTTGTCCAGGTTGTATACTTGGCCCTTATGGTGGCTCAAAAAGAGGGCCCCAACTATATAAATTTCTCTTTCCCAACAACAGACAATGCAGTCAAAGATTGTTTGCCAAAAAAGTTATAGATAGGTGAAGAATAAAAAACACTGCTTAGCAGTATATGTCCATGGTGGCCCAATTTTTACCTCTGACATTATTACCTTTGACATTTTTTACCTGGCACTGTCTAGTCACCCTAGCTGAAATTGTGGGTTTTAATAAACACAGGTCATCACAATAACAAGAAACAGAGTAAACAGTTTTTATCATTGGCATGTACGATTTTAATTGCATTTGAAAGAAATTACTATATCCAAGCTCTCCATGTATACAAACATACATGCATTTTCAAAAATGTATAATAGTGCAAAAATAGAGATATGCAAGAATTTTGAAAGTCACTGATCAACCGACTATGATCACACAAATCACAAACTGGAATCAATTATAGAAGTGTATGACACATTTCACTTTACAGGAATCATATGAACAGGCGGCATCCCATCCAACAGGAGGATCAACAGGCTGAATTCAGTCTTGTTTAAAATAAAGGGCAACTCACAAGACCATGAACATTAGCCCTATTTGATCTGATGAACCTTCGTCAAGACTCAACAGAATGATGGGCTAGGTATCAAATATCATCAGTTTCACAATGATCTTGGTTTACCGGAAAATGCTTCCTCCGATCAACAATAGATTTTAATTTTTTTTAAACTAATATACATATGGTATAAATGTACGAAAGAATTAATTCCAGACTGTTACTCCAATGATGGAGCTCTACATGTATCTAGTAAATAAGGAAGATGTTTTATGTCCTCTCGATACAAAATGTTGAGAGATTTGTTGTTTATTCCATGGCTCTATTCAGCTACAAAAACACAATTTGTGTAAAATCCAAAAGCCAGTCGTTATGAAATTGGATTTATTTATCTATTTATTTATTTGAATACAAGTATATATTGACATTGAAATAAATCAATAAATAACTATAATCCATATTTACTTGCATTTGGATTTGTACCTTCCACTCCTTAGTTTCTGTCATTCAAAGATGTCTTTTTAAAAGAGACCTAGTGCATGCCTTTAAAGTGTACCAATCACTTATATAATCATAACAATAATAATAATAGTGGAGTCTTGTATAGCACATTGCCACTCCTGGCACTCCATTATTATTACCCCAGCTTTGACATGGCTGCAATTACAGCGCTCAAGCATTTTAAGGAATCAAAAGAAAAGAAAACCTGACAAACTACAGCATAAAGCCTTATACGAAATAGTGAGCCAGTTGAAAACATCTTGAAATTGGAGTTGGATTCTGTATTTCTTCATACCAGTACTCCATAACAGTTAGCCTATAGAATGCCAGGTAAAGTGTCCCTTTTAAGTTTTAATTATTCCAGCTTTACACAAATAATCTTTGTATTAACAAAAATAAAGGTGCTTGGTACACTTTCAATTTCTTGCATCTAAATTACCTCATGCAAGAGCTTTTCTTTTCACCTAGATTGATATCTAGATGTATATCACCTTATATAATAACCTGATACTAGCCCTTTTCTAGATTGATACCTGTATTTATATCGCTCTATAATTTGTATAGGACACTTTTACATGCATTGGCATATCCAGAAACTGCCACAATAGGGGCAGATCTAGACCTCCAGAAAAGAGGGGGAGGGGCTTTACGTAACTTGACAGACCTGCATGCAATATAACCTGTTGCCAGTTGCATTGATTTTACTTCATAGGCCTTTGAGCAAGGCATACTGTTAAAACAACTTCAATTTATACTAGATATACCACTATAATGCACAACAGAATACAAGCAGAAATGGATTAATGTGCCACTGAGACTTGATGTGTAATTATATTCCAGATGTTAATAAAAGAAGAGATGCAATAAATTACAAAGTAAAGATTTCATTTCATCCCCTTGAGTTTTGCAAGTGGATGGAATTCAGAAACTAAACAGCTCTGAAAACAAATGGGAAACAAAGTCTGCCAAGCTGCTCTTCATAAGATTTATGTAATGTCCTTTTATATCTCTTCATGCCTTTCACTAGTAGAAAGAAACATTGAGAACTGTTTATAACTGCAAAAGAACTCCCCAAAGTTGGCTAATTTCATCCAATATTGCATCTCAGTCTACAGGCACAGACCCTAATTTGTCACCTTTAAACACGATTCCATCTAGTCTTGAGCCAAGCCGGACTATGTCCGTCTCAGTCTCATAGTTCAGACATACACACTGTGGACTGACAAGGGTTTACAATTGTAAAATAATTTCATCCAGCAAAATAAATTTATAGACAGTAATGTAAATCTATTGATATCAAATGTTGAAAATGAAAGATATCCTATTTTTGCAATTTGAAATACCAAACAATACAAACAAATTAAACATATACATGTAGACAAGACATTCCATATTTCCATTTCTGAATCGTACAATTAACGTAATCATCACATATACACTTATATGTATATACATAGATAATATATAAAAAAATCTTGAATTTGATTCCTATAATAAATGCACTGAAATTATAGTAGCTAAATGACTTACATGTACATGATTTATAAATATCCTGTGTTAAATGAAAATCAAAATGCACAGTATTAAATGTATATAATTACATACTACCAAGTAATATTCCACATAAAATTCTTGAATTGATTATCAACATCACTACAAATATGAAGAAGTTGATCTGTTTGGACAACCAATTGGTGCAGCAGGAGTCCCAGCTATAGCCAAAAAATTGTGGTGGCAACTGGGGTTATATTAAACCCCAGGTGGTGATAATATTGTTCAGTCTGTGACATAATGTAGATGATTTAGTCACCAGTTGGAGGAAAACAAACTTTGAAAGAAACCTCCTGTAAACACAGTACCTCCTGCCAAGCAACTGCCAGATTTTGGAAATGTCTTAAGCTAACCAGATCATGTGGGATAACTTATCACAGACCAACTGAGGAAGAGATTTCAAACTCCAATGAGTACAGGAAACTCTATCTAGAGGACTGAGTGCTTTCACTGCCAAGATCTTTCTAGTGACATTAAAAATGAAATCTCTGTTTATCCATATGAACACTTTTCACACAGGATGGTATATACATGTAATTTCTTCTCAGAAATTCAAGTTTTTCCTAAACAAGGTTAACCTCTAATCTATCACAGACATTCATAGGGGATCACCATGGGCAAATTACTCCCCCCCCCCCCCCCCAGTCAAAATGTGAAAATGTTTAAAACATGAATACTGAACATTTAGTGCACCTTGCTAATACTGGGAATATTTCTTTCCTGTTTGTCAGAATTCATTTACTCCTAACTTTTCTTCTGACAAATGTGAAACTGTTTGACACTAATAAACCAGAATTGATGTAACCCATCACAACAGATGTTTGAGACTCAACTAAAAATGTAAACAAACATCTTTTGAGATTTAAAAATCTGAATTGGAGAAACACAATATTAAACCCAGTAAAAGAAACCTGGATCCACCACTGTCCATATACACTGTATGTACTCTGTTAAACCATTATTACTACATGTAAAATCAAAATATGTTATGTTAACAACTACTGGGATTGGGACAGAAAGAATGTATGCCACAGTTTAGGTCAACTTTCTTCTGATTTATTATGTATTTTTTTATTGATAAATAAAAATAATAAAAATAATATTATTAAACTTAATGCTACATAAGTACTAGTGCCCATGTCTATCTAAACACATTTTTAAGACATTCTCTAATTTTTACTTCAAGTGGAAAATAGAAAACATAATATTTGTTCCAATCCTAAATTCTACATTTTATGTATGCTATAAAAGAAGACAAAACACATTTAATTTTGATGCCAAAGTAAAATTAAAGAGGTTTATCAAGTGAAAATATAGGTTAATTATCCCATTCTTTGAGATACATGTAAGAGAATACATGTGTTTACTGTACATCATACATCTAACAATGTCTCCTGCTTTATACATGTATTTCATATACAAAATTTTAATACTATGAACATTACAATTAAAATAGCATAGTGCGATGATAGTTTCCTAATTTTGACATATACGTTAACATGAGTGACAAGTATTTAGTTCATGAATATACATGTACATGTTCCCTACTCCCTTTTTCTTATACCATTGATACCATCTGGAAAAAGGGAAAAGAATTGTATACATGCACATCTAATAAATACATGTTTATTGTCATGGTGATTCTATGATAGGTAAATACTAAGTACATTTTAAGGTGACCCCAATTTGAGCTACCATTAGTCAAATAATGTGAATTCAGTTTATTCTTTTCAAACTAGTTTTGGATTACAGTTCTGAGAACAAATAATAATAATATGTCTTGTTTACCCAGGGTAGCCTCATCAGTATTCATACTGTTCTCCCTGAGGGCCCTGCAATCATATTATGATATGAAAGTATGATTTACTTGCTTCTAATTATACTTTTTCTTTGTATCCATTCCACGCATCTGTCTTTTCGTTATTTAACTGTCCAATAATGTCATACTTTCACTTTCCAGCTTTACCTCAATAACTTGTGTTCAAAACTCATGTGGACAAACTATTTCAAATTGAGTTTGGAAGAGCTCATAATAAACAAGAATACAATATTTGACTAAACATAACATATATAAATCTCTCTGCTGTACATAAATCATAGGTGTGTGCAGAATTTGGTGATGGGGGACTGAAACCAGGCGCGCCCGAACCATCCCAGCTTGTTTATTGAGGGTTCCGGGCATGAGGAGGGCTTCAGCCGCCTCCACACTAGACGGGATAGTGTAAATGTAAAAGCTACAAGATATGAAATCATATAAATTCTTTACCTTCTCACAGATATACTACATGTTATCTTTTAAACATAATTACCTGAAGACTTCAAATGACAGATTGAATTTAGATTAATATATGACAAACAAACTTGTTAGCGTCAAACCCTATAAGGCAAACATGTTGTTTTCTGCCTCGTTCATCTGCATCTGCCTATTCTGCTGGGTGGATGCGGGAGCAGTCACATTGCTATGGCTACCGATGTTGGCTGTTGGGAGCGTCTCGCCCACTTGCGCCCTCTCCTGCAGGAACTTGTCAAACTCTGGAATAGAAAGGACAACCAACAACTTACACAATAATGTTTACATTACATGCAATTGTTTTTGTAAGGAAGTTACAATGCTCTTGAAACAGGCAGTCATTGTACATACAATCTGCAGGATAGACATACAGAAAGATAGTAAGGCAATCACACCAACAAGAGTTGGTCTCTTGTAATTTGCTAAACATACAAGTACTGAACAGGTTAAAAGCAAAGAGACAACAGACAAGAACAGGAGGCAGGCAGATACACAAAGGAAAGAGTAAGAGAGAGAGAGAAAGAGGGAGAGAGGAAAAAAGTAAGAGATACAGAAAGAAAGAAGGATGGGATGGGACACGAGGGTTAGACAGATTAAAAACATACGCAGGCTTTAAAGGGAAAAAGAGCATGAAAGAGAGAAGGGAAAGAAACTGTTTAAAATGAAAAGACAACAAACTTACATACACACAGACAGGCAGGACAGAGAAAGACTGATAGAAGACAAGAGGATGGAAGATAAACAAGGTGCCAGAAAAAAAAAAACAGGTAGTAAAGATATCATTTTCAAAGGAAGTAATGTGTCTACCGGTATCTGTTGGGAAACAAGGAAAAGCATGCAAAGCACTAGGGGGAACAGGCAAGACGGATGGAGGCAAATAGACATACAAACAGCTGCACTGAGTGTGTGATGTTTTGATCTTACCTCCAGTCTTTGCACCTCCAATGGCAGAGAAAGAAAGAATGATAGAAATATAATCTTTAAATGAAACGTAAATCAGAGACACAAAGACGACAGGCAGAGAGTTAAACAAACCAACAGTTTAGGTTACTTCCATGGTGTTTACCTGATTTTAAAACAGCAATGGGGAACAAAGAAGAGAGCAATCCCAAGAGAGACAAACACAGAGCGAAAGGAAATTATGCAGACAATGTGCTATGTATCACATAGTAGATTTTATAATGTACATGTATGTACCTCCGTTCACAGAAACAGAGAATAGGGACTTTTAGATTTGCGTGGACTGAAACGTGTGACGTCCATTCAAGGCAGTGCATTAAAAGAACGTCGATCGTAGCATAGACCTATTGTCTTTTTGCGAATCTAAAAGTCCCTAATAACAAACCAGCACTGCACAAAGACACAGTAAGAGGCAAGAAATAGAGTGAGACGGGCAGACAGAGTGACACAGATCAACTACAATTACAATCATTTAAAGCAACAGACAAATAAGGAAATACACAAAAATATACACACACAACATAAACATTAAATAAGAAAAAATATACAAACAAACAAAATAATCTTTTGTATTTGTATTTACCTGAGCATGAGATAAATATACATGAACATGTATATCCATTGGGCCAACAGAGAAAAGTAGGCAATTCATAGAAACAGAGTCAACAGACAAGGAGGTACACAACAGACATAAAGAAAATAAACTTCAAAATCAAGTATTTCCTGAGCATGTATCATCCACAAGGAAACAGAGGGAACTAAAAGTAAACAATTAAAAGCAATAAGTACAGATAAACGGAGAAAATTACAGACACACAGAACTATATTGTGTGTATTTGGTACTCACCTGAGCTGCTAATACCTGGATCATCCACATCATCGGAATTAGTATTAGCGGCTGCGTATGTATCTTGTGCTTTGCTCTGTTTATAATTAGAAATGATAGTACTGATTACATCCCATGCTGTTGTATTGATGTATAGCAAACATTGTCAAATGCTATAAAAACTAAATATCAAATGTACATGTAATACAAATCTTAAAAAATAAGTAGGGGCTAGAAAGTTTGTTTAACACACAGCAGTTTAGTGTTGCCTTTTTATGACATTTTATTTTTATCTTGTGATCCAGAATGCTCTACATTACAAATCATACATGATTGAGCAGGAAGTGCAAACATCACTGGAAAATGTTAGTCTATTTCTGTTCCAGTACACTGTGCCAATCGTAAAACAAGAGCAATGTACATGTACTAACAAATAATAATTGAAGTCTATAATTTGGCAATGCAGAGTGAATTTATAAACACTGTTTTGTATACAAATCAGGAATTTCTTGCTGATATTTAGTATAATTTTAATTCACACTGTTTCATTTATATTTAATGAGCATTCTTTATTTGTTTAAACTATAAACAAGTTGAAAATATATTATTAAATAAAAAGCCGATTCATTTAAACGTTTACAAAACTAATTGCTTTTGGTTAAAGGTTATCTTGAGTTCTGGTACAGAAGTATACCAACTACTAATAACTCTTATTACCAAATCACTATCTGTAAGCCACTGCTCCATCTCGTCCATCCCTCCTGCTCCTTTCGATGCTGGGGCAACGACCGGTTGCTGCTAGAAGAATCAAACAAATTATTATGAAATAGTAGATACATTCTGTAGCTCTTTAATACAGATACAAAGGTGTGATTGGTCCACAGCTCGTCATATGGTATAGATTATCATGTTCAAAATGAAAAACATATTTCTCTCCTGGTCATTTTTCAATGGTTATATTGACCATATGGTCAAATGAGTATATTTTTTGGTCATACTGGATCGACGAAACCCTGCGCGTACCCATTATATGCATTGTTTTTTAGGCGTGCATTTGCTAATTGGCTTGAGAAAATTAAAAAGGCACAAGATCGCAAATACCTTTAATCTTATATCAAGGAGAAGATAACGCCCTCCAGCAGTCCAATGAATGTTCAGATGCCAAACTCTTGACACAAAAAAATAGACTGAATATCCTAAAAAGTCACATTTTCACGAAAACTCGACATTACGACTGGCCCGATGGCCCCGGGCTATTAAAATGTCAAAAAAAATGTTTTACTGGTAGGAACGTACCGGGGTAAAATATAACATGTTTGCTCTTTCATTAACATTTAATGAGAAGATTGTAAAGCAAAGTTTTTTCAGGTTTGCACGGTTTACTTGTTCATGTTTCTATGCAATGCCACAGTTTATATGTGCGTTTTGTTTTTGTTTTAAATATTTTTTTTGGAAAGATGAAAAGCCGTGTTTGCAAGAGGCGATATCGTATTATCGTATTTCCCCTTTTTTATCGTACTAAATACGATAAAATCATACTGGTTGGCATCTCTGTATACCGCACTGTATATCATCTCATTAGTGATTAAGGAAGGGAGATGGCTCAGTCGGTATAGCATCTGCCTACATAGAAGCAGGATATGTAACAGTGGAAAAGACTCATCCCTTGGATAGGATGTTAAATAGAGATCCTGTATGGAGGAGAGTCCCCATCCTTGCGTTTTAAGAACCCACTGCACTATCAAAGAGGAGGGCTGTGGTAGTACACCTGAATATGCCAGATCAGTTTGTTATACATGGGGAGGAGAGACCTGAAAGTTTGCCCCCCCCCCCCCCCTACCCCTCCACCGGCACATGTGATGGCAATGCTTAGTTATAATTTCAGTAATACCTTAAAAGCAATATTTTCATTAAATACATGCAACCTTAAAGTAAAACATACAAATCAATGTATCATGCGAGTGTATGCTATATGAACATTTCTATTCCAGCTGTCATGTAATACACAACTCACTCATTCATTCCTTTTTTTTAGTTGTCAGGTATACACATTCATGCGCTATAAAAATGGAATCCATACTGTCTTCAAACAAAAAGAAGATTTTAGTAAGTTTGAGAATTTTGTCTTATCTTCCATATCAAACAGCTTAGGATCCTGTGCATTATCTTTATGACAAAAACACAAAAAATACCCAGCAAACTTCCATAAAGGTTACCGGTAGTAGAAAAGATAGCAAAAATACAGTTCACAGCACGTGTTACAGAGTCCATGCAGGAATGTCATAAACCTATTTTAGGAACAAAAGAATCATGCTGACATTGAAGGATTCACACACAAACACACACACATTAACGTACAACAGTTTAGTGTAATCTTTTTATTAGTGATGTTCATAATTTTGATCTCTTGTATGGGCAGAAAGCGCAATAATCATTGGAGAATTTGCAAGTACATTTGTAGGTTCACAGAAAAGAGTGATTTAATCAAATATAATGATTTAAGTATCTAAACTGGCAATGCAGATTGCAATTTATAATCAACTGTTGTCATGTAAAAGGATGCTATTTCTTGTTGATTTTTGTTGTACATTTTATTCTTTTAAAGTACAAAAGGATGGAAAATACAAATTATTGTTGCAAATTCTAGGAGGGAATGGTGATGCACTTAGACCTGTAGAATACTCTGAACTGCTATGTATGGACCTTTAGGAATTTTAGAGTAGAGGTACGAATAAGGAAGCTCAGCAAAATGTAGTGGCATATATAGAGTTTTGGTAAGCCCTCAAAAACTGTTTGCCAGAATTCTTTTTGCTGTTAGATGATAAAAATTGCAAGATATATTGGCCAAAGTACGATGCTGTGAAGTTTTTTTCCTCCTCAAGCGGAATATTAAACAAATAAGAGGCAGACAAAATGTACTAAATATATAGTCTGGGTCGTAAATTCCAACAATGCAATACACATGGTATCTGCATATGTATATAGCATTGAGATTGTTGTACGAGAAGCCGTCAGGGTGGAACGGTCCTTGCATAGGAGGGTATTGTATACACATGATCTAGCATTCTTTTCATTTACACTAACATTCACCAGAAAACATGGATGGAATATCAAATTATCTATCTTTCAATACAAGGAGAATAATGTGAGACTATATTAAACACGTTTCATGACAATTTTCTTTCTGCTACCAAGACTGTGCGTGTGCTTCAAATGCATGGAGGCAAAACCAGAATATTATACGTCTCGCAAATAATACATTAATGGAGTGTTATTTGAGCTTCATTCCTTGCTTGAGGGAGAGGTCCCATAATGATATATATCTGATAAGTAGACATTGTTCAAAGTATTGAATGATGCAAATGTACTTTAGGGGAGAAAATCCATTTAAGACATAGAGTAGAAGAGAAGGAGAGAGAGAAAGGGAGAGGGAAAGATGCAAGTATATAACCTTCCTACATATACATGAACATTGAAAAAGGCTATTATTCAGAAACTTAGGGTTACACTTTTACATTCAATAGCATCACCAAAAACAAATATGCCTCTTTTTATGTGCAACTTTGTTTTGCTATTAAAGCTAGCTATACACTCATCAACAATTTTCCACTACAGTCTTACCTCCTCTGTCATGACAGCATCATACTGAATGCATGGAATGAAATAACATCATGTGACTCTAACTACATGTACATATATAGCTGCATGTGAATTGACGTGCCCTAGCTAGTACAGACATTTTATCTACATTTTCTCCTTTCCACCCAGGTGTTAAATGGGTACCCGATAGAATGTCAATGTTAATGTGGTTGGATTAGCATGTGCACTGCCACAAAAAGGCAATTAGCTGGAATGTTCCTCTACGAGAGGGGGATGTGTAGTGTAATGTGTAGAATAGTAATTGAATCCAGTGACCAGGGTCATAATAAGCCTGTAAGCACTTTGGTCAGTTAATGAAAAATTGCTTCAGAAGAAGCCTGACGAAAACAACTTGGATCTACAGTTTAACCCCTTCTGTGCCTTAAAATGAAACATTTTAATTTGTTTTAATTTTTAATTTTTTTTTTTTTTTTTTTGGGGGGGGGGGGGGAGATTTTCTTTGCCCAAAAGTCAAGAGAAGGGAATTACAGTATCCACAGCATTGTCTATGAAATGTACATTTATCTTAATACTCAATTCTACAATGAACTGTGATCCACAGTCTGGAGACTTATCCACAAGACCACAACATAAACCAAATGACCGTACCAGTCAATTGTATTTGCATTCCTCAATATTTTGTGACGTACTGTAAAACCAGAAATGTTCAGACCATGAAAAATTGTGTATTTTGTGCAGAAGAGTTTTTTTTTGACAAGAAACTTTCACATATGTTCGTATTATGGAACTGTTCAGTGCCATTAGTGAACAAGTGCAATTTTCATGGCAAGAAAGATCTTCAAAAATTCTGTGTCGTGTCAGTTGTGAAATTGTGACATTGTAGTGCATCTAAACCGATTGCGCGGAACATCATTTTTGTGTGAGTGGTTCAGGCATGCAAATTTTTCAGTTTACAGTGTTCTCAATGTCATCTGCTTTATTCAGCTGTTGTCTGAAAGTATACCATTGATTGACATATAAAGCTAATACTCACTGCTGGAGGAGGGAGGGACCTGTTCTGTACAAATCCTGCCAAAGCACCACCGGCCTGGTCTACATTAGTGTTGTCTTGATATGTACTGCCCCTGCAAAGGAACAGATAAAGACAGTAACGTAGATAATAATAATAATAATAATATTCAGTGTTTATATAGCGCTCAATAAATCGATCCAACGATGTGCCTAAGCGCTTTACAGATATACTATTACCCCGGTCATCGGATTCAGGCTTACCCACACACAATGCATGCACATTTTCCACTTCCTGGGGAGCATTCCAGCCAGTCGCCATTTTACAAGCGCACACTTGCTCGTTCAACCACATGAACTTTGCTCAACTTGTGCGCGTGTTACACAGAACCATCTTTGACAAGGCCTCAAGTGACTTGTCGTTCCTCTGAATCTGTCACATCTTTTTAGCATGCCATCACAAGTCAACTTTAAGTTAGTCTATGGGCAGCAAAAAATGAAAATTGAAAAGTTAAAGATAATATTTTTTGATCTCCAACTCTTGATTTCTTGAACAGTTCTTATTGTTGTTAAAATGTTTTATACATACACACAAACTGTTGATACAGTGTTTCAATGCCCTAACAAGCACATGAGACTAATATTATTTATCCACACATCCATCTACCCTAGTCACATCACGGAGGATTGAACAGCCTGTATTTAAAGACCCATTTTTTTCTTTAAAAAAAATAGATATCAAAACTGCGTGTCACAAAAATATCTTGTTATCAGAATGTTCCTAAATAGTAATCAAATCAGGGTCTTCTTTCCATTAGATATGAGTTATGGTATCCCCTCATTTACAAATTGTAATTTTTTTATATTTTTTTTTGTTATAAAAACAACCTTGAGATTACCCCCCCCCCCCCCCCTCATAAAAAAAAAATGAAAAAGAAAAAAATCTTAAATGCTAAAAGTAATTGATCTTTTCATGAAGATTGGATATTTGTATCATTAATGCTACAGTGCACCACTTTTTTCCATCTTTTTATTACTAAACAGTTTGAACAAAATAGAGCCTCAAAATCTATTTGGGTAATTTAGGATGAACCAGATGAATTGTGACAAAGAATATGTATTTATTAAAGCCGATAGCATTGATGTCATAAAATTGTGGATTGTCATGGCTTCGTCAAATGGGTTTTCAGCACAAAGGCCTGGTTCGGATGTTCGGCAGAAAAATGTAAACGTTTTTGCAAGCTAATAAACTTGTCATTTTGTACCTAATTTTCATGTCATGATAGCTCATTTTATATTTACTTTTTTCCCATTTTCCGCCTTTGTGATTTATGCCTATCCAGTGGTAGGCGCGACTTCACTGGCGCCATTTAAATCCCAAATCTTGACCACGCTACGTCGCGATCGCAAGCCATAAACAAAGATACATGTGCGTGATCACTGATCAAAACATGTTCAGCTCAAGCCCATTCAACAAAAAATGATATTTTAATTGTAACAATATTGGACAAATTTCGCAATATAAATAATGAAATAAATATATATTATAGTATGGTATTTATTTGTTCAGGAAAAAATAGGGATTTTATATTTTTCCTATTGAAAATAAAAACTTGTAAAAAACAGTTATTGACGAGCCTGATTTGCTATTCAAGATGGCAGCTTTCATGACTCTAACATTAGACAACAACTGTCTCGGAAAATCTTTAAGAATATCATTTATTGACAAATTGAAAACATGATTCTTTTAAAATTGAAAATAAGACACGATTCAAGACGGAAATACGAATGTAAGTAGTACTTTTCTTCACAAATAATTACGTTTAGAGCAGTTTTTTAATGTGAACTTCGTGCTGGTCGGAAGCAGTGTGCAGAACTCCTATGTGCTGGTCGGGCCCGGTCAGCTGGCCGGCACGCCCAGTGCCGACCGCTGTGGCTATAACGCTGCTTGCTATTATATTACCGAACCCCGAACCGAACCAAGTTCGGGTGAAAAATTGCCGAACTCTCCCGAACCGAACCGAACACGAACATAGCGTCTGACTTACAGCACTACTTTCAACACCTTGGTGGACCCAACTGTCGCATCTCCAAGACAACTTTGCAAGACATTAATGTATATTTGCCACTCTCCACTCGGGTGTTAAAAGGGTACAGGTAGGATAGAATTCCTTGGATGATGTGAGCACGAAAAATCAGAAGCCTACCTCGGGCAGGACAAATGTTGAAGTGCCTTAAGCACCATGCATGGTCAATATGAGCATCACAAAAGTATTGAATATCATCATATCTGATTATCATATCTCAACATACGATCTGATGCTGTCTTGGTATGTGGTGCCCCTGCTCTGTGCAAACATGTCAAAGTCATCTTCCGGAGGTGGCGGATTCACTGAGGTTGGCACATTACTGATCTGACCCAATGAGTTGCTCACGCTGCCTCCAGTCATTGCTGTCAAACAAAGTACACACATTATTATTCATGACTTTCTGATTCTTTGCCCAATTTCTGTCCAATTATCATCATTTTCTAAAGTTGAATCAGCTCTCACTCCTCAAATTGGCAACATTTATTCTTATCTTTAAGTTAACACTTCAATGTATATAGTATGAGACAAAGTACAATGTGTATGTCAAATAATCATGCAAATGACAAATGCAACACAAAAATGACAAATTTCTTCAATGAAATAGTGATTATCCATTCTAGTCTTTTGTTAATTGAACAAGGCTGGTTGAAGTTGGTGCAATGCTGAAGTGAAAATGACCCAATGTTATTTTGGTTTATATTAAATCATTCTCGCTTTAGCCTTACAAGAACTCCATCCAGCATAACGTGGGTGGCCTATATAAATGTCAGAAATAAACAAATTCATAGAATTGGTCCACCCATTCTACCGTCAATAGCGTGGTTTGACCAAACCATTCTCATACTTACAGAGCCCTGCTAATTGGTCAGTTAGACCACCAGCTCCTGGACCTTGGTTGGACACCTCAGGGTAGGGGAGGCCATTGTATGCACCCCTGGAGGGCCCATCATGCCCCCTCCCATCGGTGCTGCTGGGGGGTAGGCTGGGGCAGGTGCAGCAGCGTAGGCGGGGGCCGGTTCGTCCAATCCCAGATCAATTAACGTTCCTACACTACTCTCTCCTTGGCCAGGTGCTTGTGCCTGCATGAAACAAACCACAAAACATATCCTTGCTTGAGAATGAGAAGGGCCTCAACTCCATATCTGGTGAAATTAAGTCTTGCAATCACTTTGTAGGTCTCATTCTCTCTTACAAAATGACATAATTTGCAATTAATGATTTTCCTTAAAGGTAATACAACGTTTTGGTATGGGGTCATGAATTTGGTTCAAAGGAACATATTGGAAGCATATGCGATCCTACAATATTCAGTGATCGTTGTCGCGGTTGAAATCAAGTCTAAATTTATGAAATTGTAAAAATTAAACTCTTTATGTTGTATAGCTCCCTCTCAAGGTCAAGATTTTAATTAACCTATAAAAAATGTTTCTTGACTAAAATCGATTAGCTATTACCGTTTGGAAATTATCTATCACAACCGTAACTATCACGGCCGTAGGCGCTATTTGAAATTTATCAAAATTTACCGGGAGCACCAGTAAATTGTTATAATCAATTTTTCTCGAAAGCAGAAGTGTTTAAGGGGCTAAATTTTCTAGTGCTTATAATAAATCCACAGTGGCATCCAAATATATCAAAATATTAAAGAATCACTATCCTCCCAATTTTCAAAATTTCCCAAAACTTTGTATTAACTTTAATTAATAATAATAATAATATTCCACTTTTATATGAGATATTTATTAAAGATAAAACTTTTGCACATCTTTGCCAAATACAGAATAGAAGGGACTTAACTTATGAGCCGGTCTCATTCCCGATTTCCCGAACGAGAAGGTTCTAAACTCCCTGGTCACATTACACGTTCGTTAAAGTGTACGGGTGACACTATATGCAGGTTTTTATTCAGAATGAGAAGGACCATTGCTCCTATTCAAAATGCAATAAATTGTTTCTGTATCATAGCCCAAGACAAGTTCAATGCCTGTACATATAATAACTTCCAACAGTCAATGACTCTAATGGCCATGACAAGATTATCTTAAAATCTGTACAGAAATACCGCCTGGTTGCAATATAATGGGTCACTTTTTGTAGACATATTCTCCTACTTTTTCAACAATAGGACAACCTTCACTGTAGTTTAGGAGAGTAATTAATCCTTTTTTGGTGCATCAAGACAACTCCTCAAAAGATTTTCCCTCCAAAGAGGACCTTTTCAAACTTCTTCCACAAAAATTATTTCTATGAGAAATGTCAAGTGGCACATTTGAATTTTGCATCATGTCAAATATCACACAACAAAATGCAATTCAGAAATTTTGAATCTTGTGAAACCTGTATATAAAGACTGCTCAAGGGAGACAAGAAAAGTAGTCTTTATTAGCAGGTGGTCTTAATGTACAGGTTCCTTCAATGATAAACGCTATGCAAGGGAGACAGAAAATATGGTCCTTATATACAGACTGTAGCAATAATCTGTGGGTTAATTGGGGAGCTACCTACAGGGGCAATATGGGCAGCTCCAAGGGCAAGGTCGATTTAATCCCTTGTAATTTGAAGTTGATCAACTCACTGTTATCGGAGCGGCAGCAGGGTATACTGCTGGCATGGCAGGCATGGTAGAGGGGGCTTGAGATGGTTGGGTACTCTGTGCCTGGGACTGGCGATAGCGCTCGTAGCGGTCGAAGCGGACAAACATATTGTTCAGGTCATCGTTCACTCTCAGTAACTCTCCTGAAAAAATACAGAGTCAAGAGAAAACAGAACTATTAACAGCTACAATATGTGTGTAACATGGTGGAATATTGCTCATGTAGTCCTTTTCTCTTCTTGCTGTATTCTCTCTCTCTCTCTCTCTCTCTCTCTCTCTATCTTTATCTTTGTCTCTTTCTGCTGTATCTTTCTTTGTCTTAATTTGTTATAGATGTATTTATAAAATGTGCTGGCATGTCTAGTTGAAGCTATCTATTGAAGCTATCCTGTTCCCACACTGGGATATAGCCTTTATGACCCTATTGCCATTCACAGTATAAATCCATATCCTGTTCGATACAATACTGAATACTAGTGTACTAGACTTTAGTGCCATTCATAAATCTGTAATAATAGAGATTAAGTTCCATGAAAGGGGATTTAGATATCAGACGGGCTCTTTGTGGTCATTCATGCTTTGTGACTATTCTTTGAAACATATTCTTTGAAGAACACCTCATAGGACTGTGTCTTTGGCCATGAGTGGTGACCTTGAACCAATAAGAGTAGAGCTTTAGATTAGACCCCTTCCCCCTTTTTAAAGTAATGACCAATAAGATGATCGGAGGAAAAGTCGAGTATGAATGTTTAATGAGGTATAAAAGTAGTTTGCATGAATGTTTTGCTCACTTGGCTCCACCCTGACTTTGGTCTCCTCTACCTGTACCCCTGTCCTCCAATCTCCCTCAAGCTGTCCCTGAACTAACAACTAATTGCTGAAGGTGAAAATCAACAAGTTCTGGACTCACAAAGTTATCGAAGTACAGCGTTGTTCCAGAATCGTTCAAGAAAGCCAAGTCACTTCAATCACCAAGTCAGGAATATTCAACTTAAATTATACAACATACTTTGAGGGAACTTAACTTGAAAATGTCAGGAACTGATTGATAAGGAGGAACATTGATAGGAGGAACATTGAGTGCAGATACGTCGGCAAATAGGTACCATTAACCCTATGCCAATTTGATGCTGTGTTCCTGATTTTGATCCTGAGTTCCTGAATTTGAGCCTGTGCTTCTGCTGTGTATCTTGTCGTCCTGATCCCGCAACCGTGTTCCCGATTAGATTCCCGTCTCCGACGTCGTCATCTTCCTGTCCCCACACCCGTAGCATTGTTGTCCATCTCTTCATCTCGTCTCATCAGTACATCCATTTGATTCGCGAACAGTCTACCGCGCTGTATGTAAGTGGCCACGGTACTAACAATTTCTAACTAACCTCCCTCTTCCCATCCCTTAATGTCCCATTTATTTTAGACCAACAAGTTAAGGCTTTTAAACTATATTTTAGCTTAAGGTGTATTTTGATATAAATATATGTTGAAGAGAAGACAGAGATCTTCTGGATTATTGATACTATTTTCACGACATTGTTTGATAATAAATACTGTTAGAAGAATAGTTGATACAAGTCAGTGATTGGTAAATAAACATATATGACACCTTAAATACTATATTGTGTCCCAGCGCTCTTATTCTTTGACTTTATTTTAAATCGGTGGTTTATTTGAACTAACCCCTCCCCCGAGTGGAAGTCATAGCTAGAGGACCAATACAAAAACCTGATTTCACTCAGAGCTCGATTCTACTATTTCATTATAATAGAAGACGGCGTGGCGTGGGCGGTTAGATGTGTATACATGTACGTCAGGTATTTGTACTATTCAAATGGTTTTCAAATAATAACTTTCTTCTACATGACTCGCCCTTGAAATCATGTGTGTAGTATAAACAACGATTTCTTACTCATCTTTTTTCTTCTAAACTTCATTCTGTTCTCTGTTAAAAGAAGAAAAATATTCAGTAAAACAACAACAAAAAAATTTCTACTTGAATGACCTACCTGTGACCTCTTCATGAGTGACCTCTGATAAAAGTGTAACAACCCTCTTCTGCATTGTACGACAGGTTTGGTTCAGTTCCTGTATGACAGACGATTCAAGAGTGGAAAAGTTTGGATTGAATGATTGATTAATTAACTGAATGACTGATTGACGACTAATCTATTGATTGACTGATTGAGTGATGGACTTGACAGACTTATTGTTGTCTGATTAAGTGGCATCTTTCCAAGACAGGGGTTCTGTCAATGTAACTGGGCAGCTCATTTTCGGACCCCCATATTACAGGTTTAACCAAGTTCTTCCCAATCACCACCACCTTCATCATTGTAGGTGATGTCTTCCCAGCACAGATCATCTGCATCAGTACCGGTACCTACTCATTTTTGTCTGGATAGTGTTGGAATGATTGAATGAATGGACAGCAAGAGATCTTAACATTTATGTATTCTTCTCTAAATTTCTAATTCATCTTAAAAAATCACAAGGCCCCCAAAATAAGGTGTTTAGGAAATGAAACATATTCAATGACATAGGTAATGCTTTGTTTTCTTGATATTAACATATATTGCACTGCATGTTTTTCACATGTTTCGGACAGCAATGTGTCATAAATATAGACAGAAGAGATGTTTGAAAATTAGTTTTTATCTATCTTTTATGATAATTGAACAATTCATGTACATCTTCTGATCTACATTGCATTCTGTCAAAATACTAATGACAAAAATTGAAATTCAGTGCCAAAAAGACAATAATCTGCAATGTTATGTCCATGTGAATGCCTGCGCTAGTGTGAGTGTGTATTTGTGTCTGGAGAGGAAAGGTTTGGATGACTGCAGATGTAAGGTAAAAGTTAAACTGATGGTTCACATTGTCGTGAGTGTTTCAAACTTAGCCAGTGCTCACTCAAGCATATATATATTGTCAATATTTATAGTGCCATTGGATTGAATGGACCCTCATCGATAACTGCATAAGAAAACAAATCATGCAGATATTGTGAAATTATAATTTTGGAGGATATTTTGAGTGATTACTTTTTTGTATAATTCTATGTTTGTCCATAATTATTATCCTAATTAATATTCTCATTTGTTTAAATACAAACCTGGAGCAAGTCAAGATCATCTGGATTCTCCTGTCCTGGTTGCATTTCAGTCAGCATCTCAGACATGACCCTGACATTACCCAGGACCAGGTCTAGTTCCCTCCTGAGCTTGGTCATGTGATCTGCTGAGAAGGTCATTGGTCCCTGCTGCTGCTGCTGCTGCTGCTGCTGCTGAGGGGGTACTTGGGCAGGAACATGAACAGGTCCAGGTCCAGGTATAGGCTGTGTTGGCTGAAATTAGAATGGATATTGGGGAATGGGACCAAATTGATGTCGGGGTAGGAAATAAAGATGGAATGAGAACAACAGCTACTGTTACTACTTCTACTACATATAATTATTGTTCTTTATGATGTTGTTGTTGTTGTTATTGCTGTTGTGTTTATGTTGTTATCATCATCATCATTATTAGTATTATCACATTCATTGTACATTGATTGAATCTGAAGAAACTTGATTAAGAACGTACAGGGGCCTTACATCAATAAACATGTGCTCTAAGGTAACCCAATCGTTAAAGTGTAGCAATCAACCGCCAACAACAAATATTATCTTGATGTGAAATTGTAAGAGAGTCCATGTTGCTATATTGTATTCAGAATAGGAGGTTCAAATATTACTCAGTACAGAGAAATATTGCAGTTTTAAGTACACTCTCAGTAAACATAAAAATCACTTGTTGAGAAGACCAGTTGATGTCACACTTACAGAGAACAGGGTGCCTTACAGAACCCATATTCCATGCAAAGGTTCCATGCAAAGGTTTCATGGTATCCTTTTAATATATACTTCATACTCCTGAAACCTATATAGCCGGGTAAAGATTTTTTAAAGGTTGATT
Organism: Strongylocentrotus purpuratus; assembly: GCF_000002235.5. Classification (NCBI taxonomy): domain Eukaryota; kingdom Metazoa; phylum Echinodermata; class Echinoidea; order Camarodonta; family Strongylocentrotidae; genus Strongylocentrotus; species Strongylocentrotus purpuratus. Next base: position 23,062,492 of record NW_022145599.1, on the reverse strand, counting down.
TTGTACATTCTAGCAATAAACAGACTTATTATTGCAGGTGATTGGTATACACTTTAAATAAAAAAGAAAGTCCCCACCTGCTAAAACCTTTATATATATGTGGCAAATGGGACAAATTGGTTTGGCTGGCATTAATATAAATTGTGGGTGGGGGAGGGGGAGGGGAGTGTAAAGTAAGGGAAAGGATTAGGCCACATCTGAATGTCAATACCTGTCTGGTAGGAGCTGGTCTATTCATAGCAGGGTCTACCTCTGGTGTGACTCTCAATGGGGTCCTGATGGGGGACAGTGCATCCAAGTCCATTGGAGGGAATTCAATGGACTTGCTCTTCAGTTCCTCGTACACCTTGACCACGCCTTGCAGGGTGGGGTCGTTCTTGAAGGCGTCGGCCCAAGACTGAATTAAACCCAGAATCTTCTCCTACAAACATCATACAGAAAATTCATGTATCAGGTATTTTGCCAGACCTACTTCTGTTCTACCAAGTGTTTATCATTTGTCAAATTCTTATATTAAATGAGTGAACTTCTAAGTCTTGACATTTTTCTTTGGGCTGCATGGTTTTATTCTTTAATTGGACACGAAATATCTTGCATAGGAATAACATTTTATAAAAATGACTACCGTATTTGCCAGCGTAAAGGCCGCAGTATTTTTGGAAGAGAAAATATCAAAAAGTCTGGGTGCGGCCTATGCTCAACTACAGTCAAAAGTCGCTGGTCAAAACAGCACGTAAAATCATACATATGGGACTACAATGACTATACCATTAATGTACAATGGTACAGGACATTCCTAGAATAACTCCACACATCTTCAGAGATGCCGAGTTCAAAGATCGGCAATGCGTGACATTTTCATGATTCGGCGCGCAAGCGCGCGTGCGAAAGTATAACACACGTATAAGGTATAGCGTTTTTCAAAATCTAGCGCGCACGTCGTGCGTAAGAGCATTTTCAGACCCTCGAAATGCGTGATGTCACGCCTAATGCGTGATACATAGTAGCTCTGCATCTTACCGACAATTTTATGTTGCATTGTAAAGATGAAAATAATCTTCATAACTGATTGTTCAAACAAATTCTACCAGTAGATCTAGATCTATTGTTTGTGCCATTGCATCGCTAAAAAGTAAAACAGGGGACCGTTACCGAGCTGCCGCACAACGCAACTGCGCATCCAGCCGAGGTCGCAATTTTGCATTACACCGTACATTGTGGTAGGGGTATATATCGGATACCAAATCTGCATGCGATACAGTACTACCATAGCTTAAAAATTGATGAAAATTAGCTAAATTACAATCATTTTTTAGGTAAACTTCCTGTAAATTTAAAGGGCCCATGACATCATGACATGACATGACATCATGGGCCCTGTAAATTTAAAGGGCCCATGACATTGAAATACAAATGTATTCCTGTTGGTGTGCAGTACTGCATACATCTCATATTTTGATATGTAAACTTTTGAATTTGTTTCATAGATTTTTAAATATATTTTGAAATATTTGTTTTTCAAACTTGCTAAGCTCCCCCCCCCCCCCCCAAAAAAAACCTCCAGATCTCATTCCCCTTGTGACATTATCTGTCAGTCAGAAGAAGGAGAACAAAGAAAAGGAAGAGAAGAAGAAAAGTACTAATAGCAGATTCTTGGACAACATTTCATATCCACAATGCATGATATACTCACATATTACACCAGCAACCAGCTTGAGCTAAACTTGTATGTTGCTATTGTATTACGTATTGTAACAGGTGGTCGACTTCGGCAAAGATACATGTATACCACTTTCTCAAGTTAGCTCATTGATGACTGACAGATGATGTCACAAGGGGAATGAGATCTGGAGGTTTTTGAATTGGAGCTTAGCAAGTTTGAAAAACAAATATTTAAACAAATATTTAAAAATCTATGAAACAAATTCAGAAGTTTACATATCAAAATATGAGATGTATGCGGGACTGCACACTAACAGGAATACACTTGTATTTCGATGTCATGGGCCCTTTAAAAAAATGTTGATGAATTTGGTATCAGTTTGCAGAAAAAATAGTGTTCTACGAGAAAATAATTATTATTTTTGTTTAGTCCGTTGTTTTTTTTTTCCTTTCGTTTTTTTTTTTTCCTCTACGAAATGTTGAAGTTAGAGGTGCGGCCCATGCGGCGCTGCGGCCTTATCGCCGGCAAATATGGTATACTTGTTTCTATTACAAGAAGTACAGCATAGACTCTCTTAGTCCAAACACATGTCTTACTTTATAGCCATCCACTGTGGATGATATATTTGGAATGTGCAGACTTGTAATGGTTTGCAAATACCTGGACATATTTCTAATACTTATGCAAGAGTTAAGGGAATCTGTTTTCATTGAACAAACCCAATTAAGCCTTGTGTAGAAGCTATGATGAAAACCTGATTAAAGGTTTGTACACCTTGCTCTGCAGTCAATATCCTGCACAAGCTGCATTCCTAACTTCAACAATGGACCAGACACTATACTTCTTCTTCTGTAAGTCTTCAAAGGGCTATGCTGCCTATTTCACTAAGAACTGCATGTATGTAGATTACCAGTTGTGTATGCAGGCACACTAAACGCCAGGTTTACAACTACTCCCTAAGCGAAGTGTAGCATATTATTATACATGCTTAAGGTGTGACTCTCCTAGGGCCTCCAGCTAACATTCTAGTCCGAGGGGATTTTTGTCTGCTCAGTGCGGGACTTGAACCAACACAAGTAATGAGTGTCATGAGAGCCAGACGACGATCCATTTGCAGAACACTGCCTCATCCATAACCAAAAGTAACCTTAAACCTAACCTACATGTAAAACCTATGTGCATACTTACCCTAACCCTGGTTTTTCAATGAAATAAGGCCTAGAGAAATGTTCACTGGAGCATAAATGTATGTCAGAGGACCTTATCAACACAATCTTGTTGCTTATATACCTGTACAATAGTTGGTGGATTCAGGTTGGGTTGAATGACTTTAACCAATTCCTTGCAGAACTCTTGCTTACAGATCGGTACATGGAAGCGATGCTGACAGTTCTTCACACATGTTTCCAGAATCTGGAAGAAAAGAATGTATCACAGACAGCTAAATAAATGCTATCTTTCAAAAGCAAGATCTTACTTCTAATAATGATGATAAAGATGATAATTACGATGAGATGAAGGAGGAGTAGGAGAAGGGGAGGGGAAGGAGAAGAGGAGGGAAAGGGGAAGGAGAAAGAGGAGGGGGAAGACGAAGAGAAGGATAAGAAGAAGAAGAACAAAGAAAAGGAAGAGAAGAAGAAAAGTACTAATAGCAGATTCTTGGACAACATTTCATATCCACAATGCATGATATACTCTTGCCACTCACATATTACACCAGCAACCAGCTTGAGCTAAAGCTACCCTAGCTTGGTACTCACACCATTCAAGGAATATATTCCTACCAGCTATCCAATCACTACACCTGGTTTTAAAGTGGCAAATGTTGATTGATGACTTGCCAAAGGACATTAGTGCCAGGTAGGGAAATGAATCCCCAACCTCTTGATCTAAGTTCATGTGAATAAACCACTATTACGGTACTCAAACACTTTCACAAAACTTTGACACAAAGAACTAACAGTAATAGGATAATGAACACACAGGTACAGAACTCACACATGTTAACAGTATAGCTCAAGTATAGTTCTCTATAGAGACAAAACCTGAATACAGGGAATAATTTTCCTGGTATCGCATCGCAATTTGCTATGCATTTTTGCATGACTGCTATACAAAATATCTTTTGTGTAGCAGTTTTCTTCCATAGAAATGTACAGAATTTCATTTGAAATATTTATCCATCGGCTGAAATTGCTAATCAAAAAATTTGAGGAAAATTATTCCCTGGAATAGCTCACTTGCCAGTATTGTGCCTTGGAGCAGATATATCTAAATGTGTGTGAATGTTATTGCTACATGTATGTTATTTTTAATCTAATGAGGAAGTACTGGTATGTGGGTAATTCCATAAATTAGTGACCCACTTTGTGACATTTTTGGTGTCCCTGTTACATAAGGAACCCACACGTATTTGTGGCTCTGAGTCCCCCCCCCCCCCCCCCCCCCCACTCAGTGTTATTTAGGGTACACATATGCTTGTTCCCTCTTTTTGAAAGCACCCCCTATCTGAGGACTGCCAACATTTCCAAACCCCCTTTCGCGGCCTTTTCCTGCCTCAGAGACCCCCCTAAATCATGAAAAATGCTCAATGTACCCCCTAAATTTGGAATAATTTTTCAGGAGTCCAAAGAGATGAGAGAAAAAAAGAAAAAACACCCCCTTTTTAAAGAAATCTCCGGGTGAAAAGTTAATAAACCCCTTTTTTTACAATTCTCGGGCCGGACTTTGTCGCACGAAAAGTACCCCTTTACCGGACATTTTGGTAACACGCATGGGGTCCGTTCGTTCTCGGAGTGGGGGGGGGGGCCGGGCTCTGAGTAAAGACTTAAATATTGGAGTATGATTGTTCAGTGACTCTAGGTATGAGGATGCAATATTATGCTTGGAAATCACTTTACAATCTCACTCCACTATCTAAGTCGTTACTCAGAGCCACAAATATGTGTGGGTTCTCATGTAACAGAGACACCAAAAATGTCACAAAGTGGGTCCTTAATTTATGGAATTACCCCTATGTAATCATAATTCACGGCCAAATTGCCCTAATGGTAACATGTACATGTATACATATATATTTGCCTCTCTCACATTGAAATGAATAATCTTCTTCGTAAGACATTTAAGGAGATTATCAAATTGTCATCTCTAGCAGCAGGAAGTGCAAACATATGACTCACACTCCATATGAAATATAGAGATCATATTACTTTGGAGATAGAGACTTGTAAGCCTACGTCAGGATTGGAAGGGCAACTCATACATGTATGCATGTGCTGTAAGATAATATCAACAGTTTCTAAAGCAGCACGATCTAAACCATAATTTGATAACATTTACTTTAATCTTGTGGATGTCTTGCTCGGTTTGTCGGGACATTATTCATAGGCAGGGTGGCCCATTAGCAGCCCCCCCCCCCCCCAATGAAATCCTCTGAATATACTTGTAGGCTAATCAGCATTTTTAAGTGAATATTGACCAAGAGTGATCAGAAGAATTATTTACTATAATTTGTACCAAGATTAATAACTTTAATGCAATATGAAAAAAAAAATAATAATCCTCACATAGTGACCTAAAAAGACCTTTGACCTTGACTTTGTGACCTGGAATTTGTGTCGTAAGATTTGTAATACTTGATGACCCTTGTGTACAAGTTTCATTGAATCTGAACAAACACTTTTGAAATTATGCTAAAAATTCAAAATCTTGATGTTAATGCCACAAAAGAGTCTAAGTTTGTTGACCTGATATGACCTTTGACCTTAACTTAGTGACCTGAAATTGTACTCATATGATTGGGGATACTTGATAACCCTTGTGTGAATTTTATTGAATAAGAACTTATACTTTCAAAATTATATTCAAAATTCAAAACTTAACCTGAGGTTAAGTTTTCGATGATGATGCCACAACATAGTCTAAGTCTGTTGACCTGAAATGACCTTTGACCTTGGTTTTGTGACCTGAAATTCTGCTCACATGATTGGGAATACTTTTAAACCATTTAGTCCAAGTTTCATTGAATGAGAACTTATACTTTCAAAATTATACTAACAATTCAAAAACTTAACCTTAGGTTAAGTTTTTGATGTTGAAGCCGTCGCCGCTGCCGCCGCCACTGGAAAAGCGGCGCCTATGTCTCGCTTTTTCCTACGCAGGCGAGACAAAAACAAGTGGAAGGACTTTCTGGATTCTAGCCAGGGTAATAATCGGGGCAGCGCCAGGAGCGTCACAACGTGACGGACATGTGCGCTATATAAGAAGCCACCATTATTATTATTATTAGTATAACGGTCAAGGGGTAGATTTGACTCAACCCATAACAGTATAGAGTTTTCTACAGGTATGAATCAGCTATCTTTCCTCAAATTGAAAGCAAGTATTTGAATTTGCCACTCTATTGTATTAAAAAAAAAAAGTATATAAAATGAAAAAGTGTGAATGAAAATTATAAAAAAAATCAAAATGAAACTGCCAAATTGTACATAACAAAAATGATGATACATTTCATTCTGCATTGCCCAGATAGACAGATTTAAATCACTCTTATTCATAAGCAGCACAATGTACGTCACACTGCAAGAAAGGGACTCAAATTTTCCAGTAACTTTTTCAATTTCAATTTCAATTTCAAATTTATTCATGTTTTCAACAAAACATTACAAATCAATTATAAGCATTTAAAAAACAATTAAAAATACATGTTGGAAACAGAGGGGTCCACTAAAAAGCAATGCTTGTACAAGTGTCAACTGTGAACACTTCAAATGAAACTTAGGAATAATGAGTAATTAAATTAACTAATCTGTAACTACAAAATAACTTTTGCTCATGTACAATTTGTAATTCAGAACATTCTGGATCAAAAGTAGGCCTAAATCGTAAACTACATTATACAGAAAATAAATAAATACACATTGTTTGTTGTTTGAGGTTACTTACCGTTAGACTGAAGATAACTTCTTTCCACTTCTTATTCCCAAATAATCTCTTCTTCAGGGCTTTTACAGCATCTTTGGCACTGTAAGAAGAAATACATAAAGAAGAAACATAAACTTCATTACCGGTAAACAAAACAAAAAGATGAAGAAGACTGCGTCTCTAATATATGCCTCCACCTTCATGTACAATGTATGCAAATTCATTCATGAATAATCATGTGACCTTTTCCATCTGATCTCAAGGACCCAAATGCTTTTGATTTAATTTCTTATGTAGGAGAATGTTTTAAATAATTGAGCCCAGTGACGCTGGTTCACTTTGTATTAAATTATCACTGACAGCATTAAAGTTTTTTTCTGGTATTAATGAACACTTTTATGACCCTGTGACCTTTGACCTCTTCCATCCAATATCTTCACAATTCATCCTTGCATGCATGTTCACAAATACCTCATTGAAGTTTTGTTTGAATGGCTTCATTGCTTTTCACATTATCAAGGTAACAGGATATTTTCTGGTAATTTTTAACACTTTTACGCTCCTGTGACCTTTGACCTATAACCTCTTCCACTCCAAAATCCAGTCACTTTATCCTTGCAATGCTCATGCAAATAATATAACAGTTTGGTTGGAATTGCTTTAACATTTTTAAAGTTATCAAGGTAACAAGGTATTTTCTGGTATTATACCCAAACAAAATAGGACACTGTGACCTTGATCTTTGACCTCTTCCATCCAAAGTCTATTCAGTTCATCCTTGCATGCCCATGCATACTCTATCCAAATTTAAAGAAAATCTGTCCAATGGTTTTCAAGATATGGCAGTAATGAAATGCGGGACTGATGGATGGACGAACGGACGGACAACCTGAAACATAAGATCTCCTGCACCATCTCTTGTGGCAGAGCATCATCCAGTTCAAGACTGTCAAAAGCTGATGGAATCAGATACATTAGAGAAAATAATGAATACCGGTAGTTTTACGAAGATATATGATGGAGACATGTAGGCCTAGATATATAGGCCTTTCCCAGCACGCCTTCAACAAAATGTTACATAAAGATAAAATTGTAAGCAAATGTATCTGCTTGCTGGAATACATTACAGGCCATCTCTTTGTCTTTGAACAGGTCAAAACTGCAAGTTTCCATTCACTGGTGCTATATGATCCATTTAGATCCAAGACTCCAAACAGTATCAATAAAACTTATAATATCTCAAGATGCTTCATGTATAAATTTCCCTGCAAATCACCTCTGCAGTACAACAAGTGATCCATTTCTCCAATTCTATTATTACACAAAATGGACAATGCATACAACACAGATACAGTGTACTGTACATTGTACATGTTAAAGGAAACCAAAACCTTCATACTAAGTTACTTTTATTGTAAAGTTTGAAAGATTTGAATAAAATCAGTGAAATTTGAACAAAATCAGGCAAGGAATAAGAAAGTTAGAGCATTTTGAAATGACTAGTCACTAGAGGGCGGTATTCAATTTGATGACATCATCTGTGAACAACTCTCCATGCCTTTTGTACATAAAATTTCACAATTTTTTTGTTTTCTTCGTATTTATTTGTGTTCTTGATCCGACTTCATAACATGTGAAGTAGAATATCATTTTGCATTCTATATATTGCTTTCAGGGGAGTACATTATCTCAATCACAAGAAGGAAGGAAAAACATGAAATTTGATGTACAAAAGGCATGGAGAGTTGTCCACAGATGATGTCATCAAATTGAATACCGCCCTCTAGTGACTAGTCATTTCAAAAATCTCTTACTTCCTTATTCCTTGCCCGATTTTGTTCAAAATTTCACTGATATTTTTCAAATATTTTAAACTTTACAATAAAAGTAACTTAGTATGAAGGTTTTGGTTTCCTTTAACATCAGTGAAGATGTGGCACTATGAGAAAGAGAGAGAGAGAAAGAGAGAGAGAGAGAGAGAGAGAGAGAGAGAGGGGAGGAGAGAAAGAAATAGAAATGATTATTTCAATTACTCCACGTTTAGATCTCGGTTTCTATGGATATGACAAGGCTACCCTTTTTTTCCCTTCATTTTTTAAAGAAGTATAGTATAGAATTTATTGACTCATTCGACCCCCTTCTGGGGTATGAGAGTACAACACATGTACATGTCATGATAATGAAACATAATAAAGAATACAAACATAGCTTAATAATACAAAGAATACAGAATACAAAAAAAAAAAAAGTATAACGATAAATAGGAATGATCTAAACCTAGCCTATGCTAAACATAAATACAATATTATACAATATGGCAAGCATACTGTACATGAAAAGTGGAGAACACCACATGAACAATCTAAATACAAACATGAAGAAAAAGAAAGATAAAAACAAAAAATATTTTTTTTTAAATACATTATTGTCTGAACTATACAAGAAATTAAAAGTTTCAATTTTGGACATGTAAGTGAGTTGTGATTGGATTGTTGAGATATACATGTATGCAGACTAACGAAATACGGCATAATCGTCCATTGGACAAACAAAAACATAATGGAATATAATGTAATAAGACAAACAAAAACAAAAAGAATACGAGTCATAGAATATTGCAAGATGAATAAACAATCATTGTCTTGACTATTTTTCCTTTCCCTCTCCCTCTCTCTCTCTCTCTCTCTCTCTCTCTCTCTCTCACCCCCTCCCCCCCCCCCTCTCTCTCTCTCTCTCTCCCCCTCCCCTCTCTCTCTCTCTCTCTCTCTCTCTCCCCCTCTCTCTCTCTCTCTCTCCCCTCTCTCTCTCTCTCTCTCTCTCTCTCTCTCCCTCTCTCTCTCTCTCTCTATCTCTCTCTCTCTCTCTCCATGCTATCCTCTACCCCTTGTTTCCTTCATGCAATGATATGCTTTATGAATATGAAAACAATTTTATTAGCGGCTTCATCTTTATACCAGCTGGATCAATGGATATATGAGCTCAATGAAGGAGTCGACTGGGAGCTGGAGAAAGGATAGGACAGTAGATACAAACATGATGATCATTATACAGTAGGTTCTTTACAATTATATTACATACTCACTGTAGTATTTTTATTTTGAAATCAATTCCTTCAAATGTTTCCACACAATTTTGTCTGTATCAATTTGTTCCTTAAGCTGTATTTTTGTCCAAGATGAAATTTCTTTATGCCCTGCATCAACCACTTATTTGGTTTTATCCTGTGCCATTTTGTTCTGCAAGTTTGATCAATGAAGTGATGTTTAAAAAAACTGTTTTATCAATCAAAGTATAATAAATTATGAGTGAACTGCATAAATTTAAAAGTCCATTAAAAAAATTACATGTAGCAGCAAGAATGGAAAGCAACAAGGCAACACCTTAAAATAATGTCAATAATTATTATCAATATATTATAAAACTAGATGGATCTTCAACTGCATGCAGTCAAAAAATATGCCTCTACCATGGAGTAATTTTTAAAATTCAAGTTTGATTGTATTTGTAATCCATAACAGGTTCTCAGAATATTGTGATTACAAGCTATTATTCATATGGCTCTGTTGACAATCAGCCATGCATAAAGTCTTTCGTCTATGACTAGGAGCAGCAGCATCAAAACAATATGTGTGTAGATTAGAGTATAATGCATCTCTGTAGAAAATTTCAAAGAAATCTGTCAAGAAATGTGGCAGTTAGAGCGCAGTTAGAGCGCACAAAAGACAACCACCAAAATATGACCTTTGACCCTATAACAGACGGAACACAGGTGGCAGCATCACCAAACACATAAAAAAGTGTAAATAGTATTAGTAGTAAGACACACCTCCATACAACATTTAAAAGAAATCCATCAGGAAATATGTGGCAGTTAGAGCTCATAAAAGACATATGACCTTTGACCATATAAAAGATGGAACAATAAAGGCAACTTTGCCCAAAGTGTAGATTGTACCAAGATACATTTCTACTTCTCTATACAAAATTTGAAAGAATTCCGTCATGAAATATGATCTGCAGAGCGCAATCTACCCACCAAACTATGACCTTTTGACCCTATAGAAGACGGAACACTGGGGGCAGCATCACCAAAAGTTGTAGGTGTGTAGATTATATACCAAGTATACCAAGATACACCTTCACACAAAATTTGAAAGAAATTTGTTAAAGTTGATACTCTAAGACAATCCCAAATACTGAGATAATTACATAAATAGAAAGCTTTTAACCCCCATAATAACACCAAATGGTGTCCACCCGACAAAACAAGTTTAGAATAATGAATTTATTCGAGTAAACTCTACCAAAATATCTAAGTCTGAAACCCGGAAGTGCACGTAGAGTCGGGCCTCTATCCGTGACGTCACGAACGGGACTCATGGGCTCAGTGAGAGTGAATGGCAGTGATATCCCTACGTAAACGCTATCCTGTCAGAGCTTAGATTTGTTGTTGACAAGGAGTATATTTGATGGATTTTCTGTTTTCATTTGAATGAAGAATAACGAAGCAACATTTTCCAGTCGCTGATTTCTTTTTATATCCTCATATTCACCTATTTGGTAGAGATTTAAGACTAGTTTACTGCTTAGGAATTAAAGTTAAATCGCGCATGTATGAATATAGGCGGATGCATTATATATTGTCATCAGATAAGGTACAGGAGCAGTTTTGTAAAACGAATAGGTCTAGAACTATGATAGTACTTATCATAGATGTGTGTGACTGCCTCAAAAAAGGATACAGTACCAGTAAAATATCAAACTTGAACGAGATCATGCAAGCGCGCTTCCTCTATAATATTTTGGCGAGTGATGCGACTCTTGCATGAACGTTCGTGAAGCGAGCAGAATCGGGAGGTAAGACCAAGCCGCTGCTTGCTTGTGATGGAACGTACGTGCGCTATATGTTTATAAATCGGCAATTGCAAGAGAATGAAAGTGACGTTGCCAGCTAAGAAAAACAACTAACAAAGACTTGCTCCTGACTACCGGTGTCAGAATTGGTAGATGAAGGATCTTCAGGGCCAAGGAAGGCGAAAAACATGGGAAAAGGGAAGAAGAAACCATCGGGAGATCGCTGTAGTGTATGGTAATGAACTGTGCATGGGTAGACAGCTACTGTTCACTCCGTGCCTGGGCCGATTTCAACACCAAAACAAAAATTACATGGTGAAAATATCGACTAATAGCACATTGTTGGCATGTATATGTCATAATTTTTAAAAAGGGGAATTGACATGATACTATGAAGTACTAGGGGAAGGTAAATAATTGTACATAGAATTATGATTTATTAGACTTTTCAGCCTTTGAATCAAAAATATGCTGAAAATCGTATCACTCTGCACATGTTTGCTATGGAACATCCGGGTACGTGAATACTCTTTCCCGGACGTGAGGTCATAAATAGTAGACCAGCGCCGTGACTAATTTTCTATGCAAAGAGAGGCAGATATTTTCGACATTTCAATTGAGGATTTCGAGTAGACAGAATTTTTTTGTGATATACTAAGTAATTGAAAAACTTAAAAATAACATATACTTGCCGTAGGTAACAAATTAAGGGACATTTATTTGCTTAGTGTATCAACTTTAAGGAATGATGCAGTTAGACCGCAAACTAGAGTGCCACAAAGACATCTATCAAAATATGACCTTTTGACCCTATAGAAGACAGAACACTGGGGGCAGCATCACCTAAAGTTATAGGCGTGTACATTATACCAAGATACACCTCCATACAAAATTTGAAAGAAATCCGTCAAGGAATGATGCAGTTAGACTGCACACTAGAGTGCACACAAGTCACCGATCAGAATATGACCTTTGACCCTATAAGAAACGGAACACTAGAGGACGCATCACCAAAATCTTTAGGCTTGTAGATTATACCAAGATACACCTTCATTCAAAATTTTAACGAAACCCCTTGAGAAATGTGGCCTATAGAGCGCACACAAACACAAAAATATGGCCTTTTACCCTATAAAAGACGGAACACTGGGGGCAGCATCACCAAAAGTTATAGGTGTTGAGATTACACCACGATACACCTCCATACAAAATTTGAAAGAAATCCGTCAAGGAATGTGGCAGTTAGAGCGCACACAAGAATATGACGCGGCGGCGTATTGCTGCTGAATCCAAAGTACCCCACCGGCATACTGCAGGGGGATACAATAAATAATAATAATAATAATCTTTTAAAGTCCACTCCAAATTTTTATTAAACCGAAGATGGAAATTCTTTTTGCCCAATTGATCGTGATATTGATTGAAATCATGCTAGGAAAAAAAATTCATACTTACATTTTTTTTAATTTTTTTTTTTTCAAGAACAATTGACTACATAGGTGTCCTTCATTTCATACAATTTTTCTCTCATGGAGATTCATGAGAGAAAAACAGTCTGTACGCCTGCCAATTAAAAGTGTGTATCTAGTATCTACTACTCAGTAAAAAAAATAATATATATGAAGATACTTTTTGCCGATACCAATCAAAGGTGCGAGGGAGTCACTCCGTTCTACTAATCCGATCAGAGCCCCAACTTTCAGGGTTAACGAGAGGTATTCTGAATTTAGAGGTAAATATATGTTATATTGACTAACAAAATGCATGCAATTTTTGTGATTTAAAATCTTTGAGGGTACAATTGAGGCCTATTTACGATCATTTGGAGTCAGGCACTCTCTATTATATCCAGGTTGCCTTCGCGTCAGATGCGCACAGCTAAGACAATGCAAACAATGGGTATGCACTATGCACAGGAAAGAGAGGTGCGCAGTCCTATTCACTAATGTAACACGTACCATTAAAAAAAAAGGTTGCTACATGTACATGTATATTGCACATTCGTGTAATTATGAAAAAACTGTTGATTGTCGTATGACATCTTTTCAGAATTTTATCCAACCTTATTGATCATTTGTTGTTATTCACTTACCCTTCTTCTGTTTCATTGATGATATCAGTAATCTCCATAATCAGACCCCAGTCTTCTGAGGCCTGGCTCTCGTTGGTCGCCCTCTCTGAATGAGGAAACAAATTGAATAGATAACAGATTAACAGCAATCATGAACATCATATTAGGCAGTGGAGTGTCCCCACCCCCCCCCCCCCTTCGACATTTTTGATTGGTAACTTTGGGTTTTTTAAGATTTGTCTCAAAAGTGCAAATATTGACTTCTAAATCAACACTATCTAATTAATAGGACTGGCAACATCAAGGAAAACTCCCTCCCTCCCTCCCTCCCTCCCTCCCTCCCTCCCTCCCTCCCTCCCTCCCTCCCTCCCTCCCTCCCTCCCTCCCTCCCTCCCTCCCTCCCTCCCTCCCTCCCTCCCTCCCTCCCTCCCTCCCTCCCTCCCTCCCTCCCTCCCTCCCTCCCTCCCTCCCTCCCTCCCTCCCTCCCTCCCTCCCTCCCTCCCTCCCTCCCTCCCTCCCTCCCTCCCTCCCTCCCTCCCTCCCTCCCTCCCTCCCTCCCTCCCTCCCTCCCTCCCTCCCTCCCTCCCTCCCTCCCTCCCTCCCTCCCGCCCTCCCTCCCTCCCTCCCTCCCCCCGGAATAGGAGTATGGGCAGGATACGGGCTCTGTAGACTAATCGCAGGCCAAATGTAATCCAGGCATAAGGTAGTGACTTCAATGCTAGATGAACAAATAAAGATTTTTTTTGTAAGTTTGAGTGAAAACAGACCATTATTAATGATAAAAATTGGGGAAAACTGATCTGATTGATTCCGTTATTCTCCCAACTATATTATAACAATTTAATTATATCTTAGGTGAGTTTAAATCTTCACAAAGCAGTGAATTGGCTCTACAGATGTATATACAATCCCAGACATTTAAGTGTTGAAAGATTTTTAAAAGCCTGTGTTATGTCTTTTCATGGAAAAACGGTTGGGAAAATTCAAAAATGGTTGGGGGAATTTACTGTTAGGGGGCGTTGCACAGTGACACCTTCAAAGAAAACCATAAATATCTTTGTAGTTTGAGAATTTTTTTCAGGATTTTTTGCATGTTATAGGATTAGTACTACTTAGAAGGAATATAATAAGTACCGTAATATTACATACAAAAATTACTCAATTTTTTCATTGACCTTCAACAATGTTACCGAGTCACTTTAAGAAATTATTTATTTCAATCAATGCACGTTTCTCTCCAAAACCCCTGGTTACGAACTATCTAATTCACCTGCTTTACATGTAATAGCATCTATACAGATTTGCAACACTTTGCAACATTAGCTGCTATTGTCTGGCAAGCATCTGGTAAGCATTTGAGTTGTTAAAAGAAAGTTTTGTTAAAGAAGTAAGCATTATAAAATTAGTTAATAGGTCCAATTTGGGTCCAACCCATCTTCAAGCTCTTTTTCCTTTTTGCCACATTTTTTTTTTTTTTTTAAATCTGTGAATTTTTTTAATTGTTTTTTATTGTTTTTATTGAAAGCCAAAAACAAAAGCAGAAGACACGATGATAACAAATATATATGTACAAATATACCGGTATATGGTAAAACTTAAAAATCCAATTACATGTACATGTAACATGACGAATAAGATCTCTCCACATGTACTGTACATGTACAGTGTACATTAAAATGCCATCAAATTCAACAACAACAACAAATTAATAAAA
The DNA here is from genome assembly GCF_000002235.5 of Strongylocentrotus purpuratus. Lineage (NCBI taxonomy): Eukaryota > Metazoa > Echinodermata > Echinoidea > Camarodonta > Strongylocentrotidae > Strongylocentrotus > Strongylocentrotus purpuratus. The sequence goes on along the minus strand of NW_022145599.1, from coordinate 23,047,267 downwards.
TGTGTTCAGAGGATGAACAATTAAGTTTCCAAATTACCGGTAAAAACCATTAAAAAAAAATTTAAGTATAACTTAGAATTCTTTTGTGCAATTTGAAATTAAATATTCTTTTTTACCTTCGAGATAGAAATAAAGACCTGCAAGTTAAGATCAGATTTTTGGAACCTACATTGAATCACACAAACATTAAAGATAAAGACCAGTTATGCGATTGCATTGTGAAAGAAACGTTGTGGAATCAATCAGAAAAGGTTGAAAGGTTCTGGAATCATCAAAATGATAAGAAATTTGGCCCAGTCTTCGGAAAGTTACAAGCACTGTACACAGAAAGATGTATATGGGACTATGCACACATGCGCGACACGTGCGTTTATCTCTCACATCCCAATAGATAAACTTATTTACCAAATATATCAAATAGTAGGCGGTTTCCCGGCAAAATTGTTATCATCATGTATTAGTCAAAACATATTCTTTCACATGATTGGTAATGAGCTTCCATTTCATTTTTTGAAATTGGGGCGTTTCCATTACTGGTCTTTACCTATAAGACACAAGCATATCCTTTTTGCTACATTGCTTTCATTGACACTGTCCAGGGTCATACTCCATTCAAAAAATCAACCCAAGAGAACTATCAAATGCAACTGCACTCTCAACAAAAGCATATTGTCCTGCATAATAGTGAACACAATATGACTCAATCATCCTCCTACCGCAGTACAGGGGAATACCACTTACCGATTCATTTAACGTTCATGGACAGTAGACTGTGGCACAATAAATATCAATCCACAAACATGTACCATAATAGTCTACAGTAAATGTGATAAAAACCTACAAGATACTTGCTTAGTACTTTTTACAACTCCTTCATAAAAACTACAGTATATCATTACACAATATTTTGAGAGCTAAAAATATGGAATGTGTATCAACTCCATAAACTATCTAAATGTATTTGTGTTGTTAATATGTATCAATTATTGAATGATAAATTGCCCCAGTCCCTAATTCAGTATTGTTGTTTCATAGAGCACAAATATGACACTAGAAAAAAAGAGAAAGTAAGAAGTTGAGTGTACCTATAGAAAGACAACGCAGGTCGACTTTTCAGTGTCATTCAGAGGCATATGCTTTTGGAATGATTTACCCCTATCTCTAGGGAGTAAGCATCAGTGTTTTGCTTTTGTAGAAATCTAATATCATATTAGAGTTCTACAAAATGAAATATAGTTTATGGAGTTGATACACATTCAATCATTTTAGCTCCTGAAATATCGTGTAGGCCTAATGTTAGACCGAAAGCTTCAGTCTCTATAATCGTCGGTTGTTCCACTGAGACTACGTCTGGCTCCACTAGACCTCCGGTTATAGAGACTGAACGACTGCCTATGCCAGCCTGTGTTGAACTTATTCCGCTAGATTTTAGCCGCTAGGCCCCTCCCACAAACTTGCCACGGCCGTATTGTTATGCCCCCAAAATCCCCCAAAATGTATTTTTACCTCGTTCATTTCCAATTTTAAATTAGGCCTAGGCTATAATACATCGGTTCCACTTACTAACTTCATTGATATAATCCGTTTAATGGTCCCTTTTAAGGAAATTATCGGTCAAAATCGACATCCATGTTGAAAATCTTGCAAGCCGTGTTTAACTCTCGCTGCCGTCAATCTCATCCCTTCTAGTCTACGCTGAAGGCAAAATGATTATGAAGGAAAAACTGTGCGCCATCTACACGTTCGTAATGGCGTTATCACAGTTTTTCCTTCATAATCATTTTGCCTTCGGCGTAGACTAGAAAGGATGAGATTGACGGCAGCGAGAGTTTAACACGGCTTGCAAGATTTTCAACATGGATGTCGATTTTGACCGATAATTTCCTTAAAAGGGACCATTAAACGGATTATATCAATGAAGTTAGTAAGTGGAACCGATGTATTATAGCCTAGGCCTAATTTAAAATTGGAAATGAACGAGGTAAAATGACATTTTGGGGGATTTTGGGGGCATAACAATACGGCCGTGGCAAGTTTGTGGGAGGGGCCTAGCGGCTAAAATCTAGCGGAATAAGTTCAACATAGGCTGGCATAGGCGATCGTTCTGTCTCTATAACCGGAGGTCTAGTGGAGCCAGACGTAGTCTCAGTGGAACAACCGACGATTATAGAGACTGAAGCTTTCGGTCTAGCCTAATGTCAGATCTACTGTAGTTTTTATGAAGGAGTTAATGTAAACTCAGTGTACAGCGCTCAATGCGCAAAGTTCTTCATGCAAGGGTGGTGCCTCTCCTGTACACATGCAGGGCCTCCATTTAACGTCCTATCCGAGGGACGGAGTGTTTTCCACTGAACATAGCCTGCGTACTACTATGAAACAAGGGCACGTTAAATTAACACACAACGCAGTCTTCAGTCATCCGCTTTACTGACTGAACCAACTCGCCGCGCCTCCTCTATAAACACAACACCCATCATAGCACAACACCCATCACAGATTCATACAGTTTTGGCAGCAGCAATAAACATACTAAATAGTAAATATAGAGACTAGACGTAGACCCTAGTGACTAGTCTTAAAGAATTATCCCGTTTATTAGATCTGACCTAGAGTAGACTAAATCTAACATATATGCAATGTCTAATTCTAGTCTAACCTAGACTAAAATTAAACATTGGCATTAGTTATTAGTTAATGTTAGATCTTTGAGACGTTGAGTTTGACTTGAACTTGAAGTTGAAGTGAAAATAAGATTATTTTGTAAGCCTAGATCTAGTAGATAGAGGTCTAGACCTAGACCTATTTGAAAGTTTTTTAAAAAGCAGGCTTACCTATTCTCTGACCAACGGGCGAGGTAAACGGGTTTGGTCGCATGAACGACATGGCTGTGACTTTATGCTTTTCGTTCCAATTTCATGAGATTTAATACAGAGAAACCCTAGCATAGCCACGTAAGTCTGCACAAGCTATAGCCTACAGTACAGCAGGTTATCTGGGTATTGTTATTATTGTGGTCCCATATGTTCACATCCGAGACGGGCTAGTTTAACGCTTTGTCTACGAGTATGACTGTACGACAGACTCGCTTGACAGACTTAAAATGTAACTTCGTTTGCAACATGATCATATTGTAATTTATGTAATAATTGATTGAAATTTCATTCAGAGAAGTGTGCTAATATTATTACACAAAAATTTACAATTTTGAATGTTTACTAGAGGTCTAGTGAATGTTTTACATAGATTCTAATCATACTGGACATGTATCATCAATATGACGTAATTTCTATTTTTGGAATTGGACCTGTGTCGAGCAATATGCACATGATTATGCTTGATCCATAAATATGGAATGAAAAAGATATAAATCTGGGTGCATACATGCATGCATGCATGCATATCAGCCAGGGGCGGCGATCCCGGGGGGAACAGGGGACCGGGGCGGGGGGGGGGGAGGACACGTCCCCCTCAAAAAATTTTAGGGGGATATCGTCCCCCGGCCCCACCCCCCTCCGGAAAATTCGAAAAAGTACCCTAAAAAATGTGTAGCAAATACTGACTAAAGACTGCAACACACTTTCAGGCTCTGGAGGGCCCAAGAGTGAGCGTTAATACAAAAAAAAAATGCAAAATTTTCTCGCTCGATCGGCAGATACGCTCCCTCGCATAATATCCTTCAAAATGTACAAGTAAATATTGTAGAAAGGTGAAGTGTGAAAAAAGTATATTGATGGTTTTAGTTTTGCTAAGGAATGTAATTTTGTAATACAAAAAAACTTCAAAATCCTGTGAGTGAGTATAGTCACTTCGATCCGTCACCTTCACCCCCTCTCGTGCAATATGCTCCCTCGCACTGCAGTGTCGTACTGATGGGGGGCGGGGGCAGCCCCCCCCCCCCGAATAAGTTCAAACGTGCTGTATTTCTAATTCGATACCAGTGATTTACAAATGTTGCTGAAATGGCATTAATTTTCCCTGAGCTTCCGGGGGCTCTGTCCCCTGGACCCAAGGCCTCAAGGCGGCCCCCTGATTGCTCATCTGACCATTATAAAAATGATGCCTAAAACCCCTTAGCTTCCGGGGATTCTGCTCCATGTACCCCACCAAGGTCCCTGAGGCGGGCCCCTCTATATGCTCATCTGACCATTATTAAATGGCTAAACACCCTGAGCTTCCTGGGGGCTCTGCCCCTTGGACCCTACCAAGGGCCCTAAGGCGGCCTTCTCTATGGAAATTCATGTGGCCATTATTATTATATTTTTGCACTGTCACTTATCTAGTGTAATCATATGACTAATGAGTATTCATGAAATATGTATTTTTTACTAAAAGAACCACTATTTATCAACAGAACTGTATTGAACGTCGTGAAACTTTAAGTTATCACGTTTCTGTTTTTTTAATAAATAATACCCTCTCTCAAAAGTTATTTAAGCTTACACCATGTTTCTACACGTTCAATATTTATCATGACAGAGCAACAACTTTTAACAGTTTTCTACCTCTCATGAGTTTTTAAAGGAGGAAAAACCAAAATTCTGGTAAGTCAATGAATTGATTGATTGATTGATTTTTATTCGACAAGCTTCCAACATACAACAATATACAATAATAACAGATCAAAAAAAAGTCAGCTTGAACAGGATAACCCACGAAAGCTCGAGAGCTTATTTCCAGTGGGGTCCCTTACAGACATGTATAAAAATTAATAAGTTAAAATAGTAATATTTACAGACAGATAAGAAAATTAAAAGAACTACTTATTAAAGATAATAATAATAATAATAACATTAAACTGATGATAGAAATGATATTAAGTACAAGAAGAAAAAGAAGAAGGAGAGGAAGAAAAAGAGGAGAAGGAAGAAGAGGAAAATAATGATGAATTTGTAGAATTTCTATAAATTAACGTACGAAAACATAAGTATATACAACATGAAAAAGTATGAACCGACAGAAGAATACAAATTTCAATCATATAACATGTCATTCACTTCTCTTCTCTGACTGTCAAGTATTAGGTATTCCTTTAATTTCCTCTTAAAATGATCATAGTTTCCTATTTCTTTTTTTAAAAAAAGAACACATCTATGACACATCTATGTGTTTAAAAAAACTTAATTCTAACTTTGGCTGTTTACCAGGGTGTAAAACTGTAAAATTAGACGATTTATCAATACGGGGAGAGCGGGGAGTGAATTCGCCCTATTTTTGATGTCACTCTTCTAGAGCCGTCATTTCATCATACGCAGGAAGACCATGCTTTTTCATGTATCAAGTCATAGGTAATGTCTAGCTAATATCCCACTCTCACTGGGGTCAGGCACACAGTTTTCACAAAAACGAATCATAAAGTTAATTACGACAAAAGGGCGAAATTGCCCCACCCTGGGGCTGGTTCGTCCGTTTGGCGGGGTATGTACGCCCTGTTACGTACATGAAACAAATATAGTGTTTTAAAACTTCAAAACATTTATTTAAAAGGAAATATAGAGCCAACGAAATAATCTCTGACGAAGGATGGGAACAAATAAGCTGAACCAAGGTGTACTGAGCGTAGAACAGCTGGTGATAACACTAGGCGGACTCTGAAAAAGGAAAACAAAACTTATCTCAAAATAAATAAATATAATAAGTCATAGAATCAGATCAAGTTGGATAAACACAGTCGTCACTAAACTTTACTAAAGTTGCCAGGTAAGGGCCTGTATTTTCACTTTCAATGAAATCTAATAATTTTGAAGAGCCCCAAAGGTAGGAATAACCACATTGAATGGGGTAAGTTCGCCCCTCAATGCGGGGCAAGTCCGCCCCCGGGTGAACATGACCCGTCCAAAACGGGCGAACTAGCCCCATGGGGCTGTTATCGTCGTTTATCTCGTCCTAGGCAAAATGTACAACCGATGTTGACTTGTTCCAACATTTTTTAATAGACACATATCATACCATTTCAACAAGAAAAACTACCATCACCACCTCTATCAATGTTTACAGGTAAATACAAAAAACGTAAAGACATTTTTTTTTACTCAAGTGGCCTTGAAATTGAAATTTTAGCATAATTTTGTTTATCAAAAAGCCACTGTCCTCGTGCTGTTGTATGTTGTGCGGTGTGGCTAGTTTGTCATTACATCACCGGCGAAAGTTTTATCCAATCACCGCAAGGCTGAGAATCGAGGGGTGGGCGGACTTGCCCCCAGGGCGGACTATTTATACCCAAAGTCCAGTATCACTCATACATGTAGTAACGTAAATTTCGCATATAGTAACGTAAGTTTAAACAATATAAACAGAGTAACAGTACAAGGCATTACTGAAGATGTTCTGATTTGAGATAACAGTATATTTGATCAAGTTTACAAAGTTTACGATGTCAAAACGATACTGCATGATTTTCTGTTCACGTTTGAAATTCAGATGTCAACTGAATTTCTAGGTTTACTTACTTAACACGAGATTTACAATGTTTTAAATGATGCCTAAATTGGTAGATTTATTCTCTTATTCTGTTTCTAAGATACTGGAGCCCTTGATACACATTATAGCCATACAGTTGAGCAATGTTTTAGATGTTTCTTTAATAATTTGATAACAAACATCTTAATATTTCTGTAATGAATCTAATATTAAGTTTCAATGATGGTAAGTTACGTGGCTATATATTTAACTTTTTTCCTTCATTCTTGGGATAGGAAACGGAAAGAAATGGAGAAAAAAACATGACTTTCATGCTGAAAGAAAGAGAGTCTTCAAATCAGTTGTTATAGATAAATGAACTTGAAGACGAGATTGAGATATTTGACAGATTTTTATTATCATATTTCGGTATTGGAATTTTTATGTCATTTTTATGTCAGTTCATATAGTTTGACCAACAGGCATTGTATATAACAATATTTCATTTTCATTTGCATATCATTTTGTATAAACATTTTAGGAGACATTATTTTAAAAAGGGTGTTCAAATAAATCACTGGACGTTGCAGCCTTGAACGATCACTTATGCATGTCAAATTGACTGTAACATAAATCATGAAGACAATTTGAATCCTATCTTAATTACATTTCAGCGTGAAGAATTTCATGTCTCGATCAGTAAAGGGTGATGGATAATAATTTCCTATGCTTTGGTTGGTACAATACGTTGGTACATAGCAGTTGAAGATTGAATTGAATTGTTAATTTTCATACAATTTGCTGTGGCTACAATAATATGAGCTTGTAATTTTGATCGGAAGATACCATCTTACTTGCTTAGATAATTATGTTAAACCTTCACTATCATCATAGGCGCCGGAAGTGGGGGGGGGGGGGCAGGGGGCACTTGCCCCCTGTCTGTAGTAGTTTTATTTCTTACCTTTTACCCTTTTGATTTTATGTCTGTTATTTATTTATGACATGTGTATTTGTATTTGTATTTTGTATTGTATCAATAATATCTTAATGTTTAATAGTTCAGGCCTTATGTTAATTTTGATCTAGTTTTTAAGTTGTTTTAGCTCTCTTATGGTATCTTGTTTATATAATGTCTTTGTTTTTTTACAATGTATTCTATTTTTTGTAAATCTTTGTATGTACAGGGCTCTTTTGTAAAGCAGGCCTCTGGCACTGAAAAGACTACCCTGTTTTTAAATAAAACTGAATAAATAACCAAAAAAAGGAGGGGAACGCATTTTTGCCCCCCCCCCCCAAAAAAAAAACAAACAAACAAACAAAAAACGCCCCTCCCTCCAAAAATGGTGGTTAGTATTATCAACCCAAAAGAACATAAGAATAATAAAAACCGGAATTAAATCACATATCAAATTTCATTCAAAGAAAAGAAAAGTTAACAGGAATTCAATTCCCTAATCATTCTGCATGCCACTTATATTTATCAATGGAGGATTTTATAATAGCGATAGGCGCATATCGTGGAAATATTGTGAGAGGATGGGAAAGCGTGTGTTTTTTTGTTTTGTTATAGGGGTGAGAAGACATGAGCCCCTGAACGCTGGCGTACTGGTGGGGGTATTTCCTATTCGATACCAGTGATTTACAAATGTTGCTGAAATGACATGATTTTCCGGTATTTTTTTCTCATATACCTTTTTATGCGTTTGTTGGAAAGTTAGAAATTCCCAAATTTACAGTCGGGCGAAAAATATGCTTATTTAGAAGCCTTCATGTCAGGGCCGGCAAAAACGGCTGAGCTCGGGGGCTCGAGCCCTCCTCACTAAGGCGGGCCCCTGGATGCTCATCTGACCGTAATTAAATACCTAAACCCCTTAGCTTCCGGACAAAATCAATTACCTTAAATAGGGCCCCCAGATGCTCATCTAACCGTAATAAATACCTAAAACCCCTGAGCTTCCGGGGGCTCTGCCCCCTGGGCCCCTGGATGCTCATCTGACCGTAATTAAGTACCTAAAACCCCTGAGCTTCAGGGGACTCTGCCCCCTGAACCCCCACAAAGGGCTCAAGGCGGGCCCCTGGATGCTCATCTGACCGTAATTAAATACCTAAACCCCTTAGCTTCCGGACCAAATCAATTGCCTTAAATAGGGCCCCCGGATGCTCATCTGACCGTAATAAATACCTAAAACCCCTGAGCTTCCGGGGGCTCTGCCCCTCGACTCTCCGCCAATTAGTGACCTACCAGTGTCACAAATAAGGTATCTCAATATGCTTATCTGACCGTAATTTAATGCCTAAAAACCCTGAGCTTCCGGGGGCTCAGCCCCTTGACCCCCTGCCGGGGCTTCCAAACGTTTTTGCTCATGACGCCACTGCCCCTGGAAGGTGAGCCCCCTAGAACGTTTGCCCCGCCCCCTCCCCCAATCCCAAACTGCTTCCGGCGCGCCTGACTATCATAGCTTGCTGGTATACAATGTATGTATAGGTAACAGCTTGAACAAGATGGGCTTTCCAAATAATGTTTTTTTCTTAAAAGATTTAAATTGCGTATTGAAATCACTGCTCCTTAAATGAAATTATGATGAAATTATGATAAATTTATGATGAAACATAAGACAAACAATTTCTTTACATGAACATTTACAAATATACTGAGACCATCAGGTCCGTAGATGCAAGTCGTTTTTTTCTTCTTAACAATCAAACTTAAATGCTGATAAATATCAGATAAATCTAATAAGTATAAGTGTATAAATGCAAGAAAATGTCTTGCGTTCAAATTCGACGGTTTTAGTGCAGTCAGGTATATCTCGGGTTTTTATTCCCTTTTCTAGTTTTCAAATCTATGGAATTTTCGGTAGAATGTACGTATGTTTCATTCAAATTAATGAACAATGTGCTTCTTTCGCTATTTGGTCATTCGATTTGGCGCAACACGATTTTCTGACAACGCGACGGTGTACTTTTAGCATTCTAATTCATTTGTAGCATTCAAATTAGCACTTTGTGCACTTCATGGTTAATATACATTTCTCGTTTATTACACACTTTTTATAGCTTATTCTTTTTCTTTCAAGATTGATTTTCATGTGTATTTCATCATATTTCATTTTCTTGCATTTATACACTTATACTTATTAGATTTATCTGATATTCATCAGCATTTAAGTTTGATTGTTAAGAAGAAAAAAACAACTTGCATCTACGGACCTGATGGTCTCAGTATATTTGTAAATGTTCATGTAAAGAAGTTGTTTGTCTTATGCATCATCATAAATTTATCATAATTTTATCATAATTTCATTAGGCCTAAAATAAAAACTTGTTGCATTGCCCTTTGCGACCGACCCAAAAATCTGAAAATCTACGGTCGGCATTTTAAAAAAGTTTTATTTTTTAAAAACCGTTTTTTTTAGATTTTTTGATATTTATGAATAAAAAAATATGTATTTTGTTTGTTTAAATGGGTATAAATGCATAAAATCAAATTATTCCAAAATTCTCACTAGTGCAAACCATGGATAATTATAAGGTGAAAAAGATATCAATGGAATAATGTGAAACACAAAGCATTAAAAACGAGAAATATCAGCAAATAGAGGGCGGGGAAAAAACGGGAAAGACACAAAAACATTCAAATCTAAAAAAATATCGGCCCAGAGAGGGCGACAAAAAAAGTTTAAAAAAATAAAAACTTTTCCGACCGACCGACCCATATTTTGGCACCCAAAGGGCAATGCAACAAGTTTTTATTTTAGGCCTTATGCCGGAAGAAGGGTACAATATTGTGACTGGGGTAGGGACTATATAGAGTCAACAATTTGAACATGATTCATTATTTAGCCATGTCTTTAGCCATCGATCTGCTGGCGGGCAAGTAAACTATGAAACTCTGTAAGAAAAACGGAGGGGTGTGCTGGGTATGAGAGACGATGTGAATTACTTTTGTAAAATTCCGAGTCTGTAGTAAAAAGGAGCGATTGAGGGTACCCCCACCTTTCCCGGGTATGAACATGTCCGTGCAGAAATGCCATATCCCTTGATTTCGCCCCTTCTTTACTTTATGTCTGACTACACCCATCTGCATTGTCCTGAAAATAAATAAATGAAATAACAGCTTAGACCCTAATGGAAAATCATGCATTTTAACTGCATTATTTAAAACTGTAAAAGTTTGTTGCAATTCTTGAATAAAAATATAACGAATACGAATGACAGGTGTTAATTTGAATGATAAAAATTACGCTTTGACAAGTGAATATTAATTAGAATGCTAGTTGAGCAGTTTCTAAATTGAATGACAGATCTATGAAACCCTTCGACCAAAATCCTAAATTAAATACAAAAACTGGAAAATTGAATGATAATTGGCATGGCAAAGCCGATCTGCGTTAACTTAAATGCAAAGTAAATGAATTCGAATGACAAACACGCGAATTTGGCCGGGAAATCCTATAATACATTTAGCAGAGTTGGAGTTTTTAACAAAATGAATATTGTTTCATTCTGTTTATCGAGCTTAAGCTTAACGTGTACTTCTAAAGTAATAGAGGTAATGGATGACTACATCCTCGAGAGGAATTTGCTGGAACGTTAAAGGGATAGTTGAGTTCTTGTTTCAGACCACAAATGCCTTCAAAGTGCATGTTATTGCTTTTATTTATGACATTTCTAGTGATCTTTGAGGACCTAAAATTGCTATGAAGGTAGTTTTAAACCCCAAAGAGTGAAATTTAGCCAATACGATCATACCAATTATTCAGCTCCACTTTCAACAAAAAAAAAAAAAAAAAAAAAAATCGGTGACCGTTCATTAACTAATTAATAATAACAATACACGGGCCGGCCGGCCGGTTGTGCTTATTATAGCCAACACGAAAGTGCCAACAAAAAGCAGCAACATCGGCATTTGCTGGAATAAAATTTGTGGGGTACCACAAATATTAGAATTCGTGATATTTATGGTTATTTCAGCCGTCTCTGAACCGATTTAATCAAACAAAGATGATTTTGTCATTTAAATGGCATGTTCTTTCAAATGTGACACTCAATTTTTCATTATCTCACCAAAAAAAAATTAGTTCGAGTAGCGTCCTCTGCAACAAAACTCAACTATCCCTTTAAAGGATATCATCAGCTCAGTTAATAGGTGATATAAATGTGTTAAAATGTTCAGATTAGTTTTATTTGAATGATTACCATGAAACGAATAATGTTTTATTCATACTTTAAGCAAAAGAACATTGGAAAAATTACCAGTGTCTAAAAGCCGTCTCTACAGGCAAGTTTATGATGATTAGTTGGCGTTCTAAAGATTGGCAATATTTTCATTATACAGCGTTGTTCATTGTTTATCAAATTTTGGATAGAGTGTATATGCCCAACATCTGCAATCAGTATTACTAAAAAAAATATGTAACCTACGTTACTTGATGTCAGAAAATGGAAACACAGTAATAAGTGATATTATAATAATGACTGTCTAAATGATATCTACTGAAAGGGATATCCGGATCTTAATTTAATATTTCACCAGGTGGTAGGCCCTATAACTAGGTATTATAAAGCTTTATTCCTTTTGGTGAATTGCGTTTGTTTAACAACCAGTTTGTCGACTACCCATAATGTGTACACCCAGCCCGGCGTCTATTATCCACATGGTCCGATAATCATTTTATATAAGTCTACTTCCCATTTTGATCTATTGCTCATATATAGTCTTATTTCCAATCTGTCTAATTACCAGCTTGTCCACTGCCCATTTTGTCTATCCATATGATCTAATAATCGGCAATACACCAAATGTTCATATCAAATCATGATGTTCAAATGAATCATAGCAAATCTTCAGTAACAATGTGGTGGTCCTTGAAACGAATGACTATGAACTAACGTTTTCTGCAGTTAGTGTTTTTGGTGTGTCTATATAGAAACTAGTTTAATTCAAAAACTACAATAAACTCGTGTTTAGCAACTGCTCTCGAAAAATCAACCTTATGCAATTTCCATTGCTTGTGCCTCAGCTAGTGAAATGTGTGAACATGACGTGTTATGTAATCCAATAACGATTTATATGGGACATTAGGGTATTGAAATTGCCCATGACTTGATTTTTCGAAAATCAGCTCAAGTTCATAATCCCTTTGATGGTATGAAATCTTTACACAGTTAGACTTTAGAGTCCTTTCTAAATCTAAGTGCCCTTTTCCCTTCTGATAAGTGCCCTTTCCCCCCTTTTTCCATTTTCCATGCACATGAAAATGGAAAATGGAAAAATGACTCTAACTTAAAGAAGGTGAGTTCTGGTAATGCGATTGCATTGTGAAAGAAAAGGTGTGGAATGGATCAGAATAAGTTGATCCTGTAGCATGTAAGTATTGGTGTGTACTGCAAGGTTCTGGAGTCATCAAAATCATTATAAATTTGGCCCAGTCTTGGTATTAAGTAACAATCACTGTACACCAAAAGATGTATATGGGACTACACGGTGTCGGGGCTACTATACCTTGATTTCCATATCTTTCTATGCTCGTTACTCAGCCAGTTTCCATATTCTTCCAAAAATGTTTGGTAATCTTGAATACTCAGTGTAAGTTTCGTTTGATTCTGTGAGAATTCATTTTCTTTTTTTACCAGAACTCAAGTTTATCTTTAAAGCGACTAAGAGCAGTCTTTTCTAGAATCCCTTCCGTAGCTCGCTCGCTACACTCGCTCGCATTTATACTTGGTGTAATTATGTAACTTATTAAAGGTGTATTCAGACTTTCACGATGGCATTGTGCCTATAAAACCCGGACTGGACTGTTTTCCCATCATAATAAGATCTAATTAGTCGCAATGCCACCTCACATGGAGCACTTTTTACAAAAAGTGTATCTTTTTCTTTTGGTGCCACCCCCCCCCCCCTCAAACAAAAAACATTGGAAGACGCCCCTCCGCCCCTGCTTCATGAAGAATTAATATACCAGTAGAAAATTTACCTGATGGTGACTTGGTGAAGAGTTTCCGTGACTTGGTGGAGTTTTAGTTTCAGTTCCAATAAACATTGATTTCCTTCACAAAAGTCATAAACAAAATGAACATAGCATGCAATATAATGTTCAAAGGAGGCGAGTTCCCCTAAAATCACAATGCTTTACAGGCGCGGATCCAGGATTTTCCAATGGGGGGGGGGGGGGGCGGAAATTTGAAAATTGCGCAGACCGTTTTTTCAACTTGATGTCATATTAGAAGCACCATACCGGTACCCCCACAAGCAGGCACAATTCTGGAAAGAAGGAGGCTCACGTCACGTCTTTTGTCCGATATTTTTGACTTTTTCATAGGGGGGGGGGGGCTGAAGCCTCTTGCCCGTAATTTTCACAATTCGGCTAGTGAGCGAAGCGAGCGAGCAAAAATTTGAGCATAATATATATTTTGTAAAAGTGTTATTTATCACCAAAATAAACGAAAAAAGATATCGACAATTCATATTCGGGTAGCTCGCTGTTCCCCCCCCCCCACCATTACGCGCGAAGCGCAGAAGCTTTGATGTTTCATGAAATAATAGAGAAAGAAGAGGATTCGCTGTACCTTTCTCGACTCTTATTCCTTGTCTGAATTCAGTTTCCCTTCTCCCGTGCGAAGCGCGGAAGCTTTGACCATTCATAGTTTAATGAAATTATTAGAGAAAGAAGATGATTCGTTGTTCCATTTTCGAATCTTAATCCTTGTCTGAATTCAGTTTTCCCCCTCCTGTGCAAAGCGCAGAAGCTTAACGTTTCATTAAAATATTAGAGAAAGAAGACGATTCGTTGTACCGTTCTCGACTCTTAATCCTTGTCTGAATTCAGTTTCTCCCCCTCCCGCGCGAAGCGTGGAAGCTTTGACGTTGCATTAAATTATTAGAGAAAGAAGAGGATTCGTTGTACCGTTCTCGACTCTTAATCCTTGTCTAAATTCAGTTTTCCCCGCCCGCGCGAAACGCGGAAGCTTTGACGTTTCATTAAATTATTAGAGAAAAAAGACGATTCGTTGTACCGTTCTCGACTCTTATTACTTGAGTGAATTCAGTTTCCCGCCCTCCCGCGCAAAGCGCGGACGCTTTGACCTTTCATTCTTTAATGAAATTATTAGAGAAAGAAGATGATTCGTTGTTCCATTCTCGACTATCCTTGTCTGAATTCAGCCCCCCCCCGCAAAGCGCGGAAGCTTAAACTATTAGAGAAAGAAGACGATTCGTTGTGACCGTTCTCGACTTGTCAGAATTTTCAATGTTTCTTTCTCTGCTCCTTTTTCTTCCTATGTTCTCTGACTGCCCCTACCGCTCTGGCTACGTGCCTGCTTTAAAGGGAAAATAAAACAATCATGTTTGTGATAGCTCACAATTAGGTTACTTAGTAGAAATGAAGAAGAAAAACAAAATCTATTACACCAACCATGGATAAATCACGGCCGGGAGCGTCATATCATAGTTTTGTGTTATTGGGCTTGGGGCGTAGCGACCAAGCGAGATCTTGCAATGTTGAATACTGAAATTAAGCATTCTAGAAAATCCCTAATTCCAATATGTGCGTTCTTTCCGCTATATTTCTTTCTAGCTATATTTCAAAATTTCCTGGGGGACGTGTTCCCCTATCGGCCCCTGTCCATGATTATTACCAACAAAAGTTCAAATACAAGCACAGCCGAGTTGGTATGAGCTGAAGCCAAATAAAGGGCAAGCGCGTAGCCGGGATTTTAGAGGGGGCGATTCACTTACAGAACGCACAAAGCGCGCTCCTTAAGGGGTGGGTGCAGGGAGGGGCGAGTTCCCCCCTCCTGTGCGAAGCGCGGAAGTTTTGACATTTCATTAAATTATTAGAGAAAGGAGACGATTCATTGTACTGTTTTCGACTTTTAATCCTTGTTTGAATCAAGTTCCCCTTCCTCCGCGCATAGTGCGGAAGCTCTGACGTTTCATTAAATTATTAGAAAAAGAAAACGATTCGTTGTAGCTCTGACGTTTCATTAAATTATTAGAGAAAGAAGACCATTCGTTGTACAGTTCTCGACTATTATTCCTTATCTATTTTCAGTTCCCCCCTCCCGCGCGAACCGCGGAAGCTCTGACGTTACATTAAATTATTAGAGAAAGAAAACGATTCATTGTACCGTTCTCGACTCTTAATCCTTTTTCTTCCTGCGTCCTCTTCCTTTTTTTTGGGGGGGGGGAGGGCGACCGCCCCCATCGCCCCCCCCCCTAGCTACGAGCCTGATAAAGGGCAAAATAAGAGTTGTGAAGCGGTCCCTTTACTATAATTTAAAATTTGACTGTTGAGTATATAGGCCTAGCTTCTATTTAAAAGACATCCTTTTTAGGGCAGGGGCTGTTTTTCACGTTTAACCGAATCCGCGGCTCGAGATTTTATGCGGCCGGCCCTCTCTATTCAATAACATTTCCCAAGCCTTCTGGAATGACCCCAAATCTCCCGATTACAGTTTTTCCCTTATTCGTTGTTACTGTCACTTAGCGCCATTTCCTTGTCTTTTCCCCTTTCTCACCCGACTTTTCTCTCCCCCCCCCCCCCCCCCCACTCAGTGTAATCTAGGGTACGCGCATGCATGTTCCCTCTCTTTGAACCTCTCTTTCTCCCGTGTGTTAAGTCAGTACGGGCCGGATTATTGTGTATAAAGGGCCGGTAAAGTACCCCTTTACCGGAGATTTGGGGAACACAAATTCGGTCCCTCCGACCCCGGAGTGGGATGGAGGGGGGGGGGGGGGGGGGGATGAGCGTTCTTCTTTTTCTTTTCTTCTCTTTTTTTCTCTCTCTCTGTTTCTTTTCTCCTCTTTCTTTTCTTTTCTCTTTTTTTTTCTCCTTTCTTTTCTCTTCTCCTTTTTTTCTCTTCTCCTTTCTTTTTTTCTCTTCTTTTCTTCCTCTTTTTTCCTTCCCTTTTTTGTTTGCGCCGCCAATAAGGGGGGGGGGGGCGCGGCCGTTTCGCCCCCCCCCTGGATTCGCCACTGGCTTTAGTGGGGTCGCCATAACAAAAACATGGATATTATCCATAAAAAATGTACATGACGCTGACTTGGCGAAGATAATATACCATACACTTTCCCAAAAGAAAATGTATTATGACGATGACTCAGTGAACAGCTGTTCTCGGTGATGATGATGATGATGAACATGACGGTGACTTAATTGCATGGGAAAGACGATAATGCAAAGTTTTGGGAAATTTGAAAATTGGACGAATAGTAATTCTTTCAAATTTTTGATATATTTGGATTCCCCTGAATATAATAAGCACTAGAAAATTTAGCCCCTAAAACACCATAATTGAATAATCAAAATTTATCGGTGCTTCCGGTAAATTTCAAATATTTCAAATAGCGCCCAAGGCCATTCCATGGTAGCTGCGACCATAAAAATCTCAGAATATATGCAGTTCTGGGCCCTATTTCACAAAACTTGTCATCAGTGGCAAGTCAAAATTTGTGTTATAAGCTAGTGAAATCCTTGCTTCTGATTGGTTATCAGCAGATTTTTCACTGACTTTTGTCATTTGTCATTGAAAAAAGGCTTTGTGAAACGTGTCCCTGATCCCGCCGGGTTCGGATATATAATTTCTAAACGGGAATAGCAAATCAGTTGATTGTAGTCAAGAAACATTGTTTTAAAGCTAAATTAATATCAGTCTTGAGAGGGAGCTATACAACAAAAAGAGTGTATTATTTACAATTTCCTCACTTTAGACTCGATTTCAACCGCGACAACGATCATTGAATATTGTAAAATTGCATATGCTTCCAATATGTTCATTTAAACCAAATTCACGACCCCATGCATACCAAAACTTTGTATTACCTTTAAGGGGGAGGTTAAAACCAATAGAAAATGTACAGGGCAGTCACTTGGGAAATAATTATTGTGGTTTAATGGGTGAAGAGTGCCACGTTGACATTGTCCTTAGAAAATGTTGGTGAAGGAGTCGGTTTGGGGGTTGGTGATGCAATTGCCAACTTAAAAGAAGCCTTAGCTGAATAAGATCCACTATTTCTGTGTTAAATATACAAAGTTCATAGGAATGGCTTACAGGTGATTGACAAATATTTTGTTTTACCCCTTAGTTCTGTATTTACCCCACCCCCCCCCCCATCCTCCCTAAACCATGCATGCCCGATTTGGTAGCGATCGAACCAGAACAAAATAATACCGAGTTCCTATAGGAAATATATATCTTCAGATGGTCATATCTCAGCCAATACTGAACATGTTCAATTGTTTTCAACATTTGGGCATGATTTTTTATGCTGTTTCGGAAAATGAAGGAAAAAAAATCTAAAAAAAGATTTTTTGATGACGTCACACTTCACCATTCTATACTGATGCCTAACAGAAACACAACACAACAGACAATTTATACGTTTGCCTAGTATAGTGGTTGAAATTGGAGCATTTGGAATGGGCTACCTTCATCCGCATATTTGGATACTTATATAGCCCCCCCCCTCCCCCATAAGAACTAGATTGCCTCCATTTATTAAAGATACAAGCCTGATCAATTCAGGATCGGTAGGGGCCAGACTAGGGAAATAACTCCACACAAATTTGTTAATGACACAATATGATTCAATTCAATATGAATTTGTATCAATAAATGTTATCTTGTGTTTATATTATATCAAATAAAACCATGGGTGTCGATCCCGGGGGGGGGGGGATGGGGGGGGATATATCCCCCCAATATTTCAGGTGGGGGTGGCCTGTACAATCATCCCCCCCCCCAATAATTCATTATCACAAAAAAAAAGAAGAGAAAAATTTATGATAAGAGCCCTATGAGAGTAGTTAATGGTTAATACTCGCAAGATGACCATCAATATACATATTTTGCTATCTCATTTTCATAATACATACATATATAAATAGAAAACGAAGTAAATGAGACAACCGTATATGAGACAAGAATTAATTGAATTCTCGCTCATACGGTTTCATCAGGAATTGATGGATTTATTCAATTCATTCAATCAACAGCATCATAGAAATGCAGTGCGCCAAATGCAAAGCCGTAGCGTTAAAAAGCAACGAGCTAAATGTTAAGCGCCAAGCGCAAATGTGCCAAAAAGAAGTAGAGAGTGGGAGAGAGAGAGATAATGAAAGACAGAGAGGCTACAGGCGCGTAGCCAGGGGGCGGGGGCGGTGGATGAAGAGTCGGGAACGGTACAACGAATCGTCTTGTTTCTCTAATAATTAAATGAAACGTCAAAGCTACCGCGCTTCGCGCGGGAGGGGGTAAACTGAATTCAGACAAGGATTAAGAGTCGAGAATGGTACAACCAATCGACTTGTTTCTTTAATAATTTAATGAAAGGTCAGAGTTTCCGCGCTACGCGCGGAGGAAGGAGAACTGGGTTCAAACAAGGATTAATAGTCGAGAACGGTACAACGAATCGTCTTCTTTCTTTAATAATTTAATGAAACGTCAAAGATTTCGCGCGGGAGGGGGGGGGGAGAAAAGTGAATTAAGACTTTGATTAAGAGTCGAGAATGGTACAACAAATCGTCTTCTTTCTTTAATAATTTAATGAAACGTCAGAGCTTCCGCGCTACGCGCGGAGGAAGGTGAACTTGATTCAAACAAGGATTAACAGTCGAAAATGGTACAACGAATCGTCTTCTTTCTTTAATAATTTAATGAAACGTCAGAGCTTCCGCGCTACGCGCGGATAAAGGGGAACTTGATTCAAACAAGGATTAAGAATCGAGAATGGTACAACGAATCGTCTTCTTTCTTCAATAATTTAATGAAACGTCAAAGCTTCCGCGCTTCGCGCGGGAGGGATGTGGGAGAACTGAATTCAGACAGGGATTGAGAGTCGAGAATGGTACAACGAATCGTCTTCTTTCTTTAAAGGGGAAGTCCACCCTGAAATTAAGTTAGTTTTAATAGGAGTAGAAAAATGAGAGAAACAAGTCAGTGAAAGTTTGAGCAAATTCCGATTAAAAATAAGGAAGTTAGGATTTTTGAAGTTGTGATCAATCAAACACAAATTGGCAACTCTATGACGTATCATGCGAGCTCAACTTCCATTTGCTCAGTACTAAAAAAATCTAAAATTTTCATTTTCCCTCAAGAAAAATTTTAACCATACATGCACCCTAAATATAATAATTGCAAATATGTTTCTATACTCCCCCTGCAAGGAACAAATATATATTCCGTCATCAATAACGAAGAAAACATGATTTTATGGAATATTATGCACAAAGCAAATGAAGGAGAGCTCGTATAATAAGTCACAGAGTTGCCAATTTGTATTTGATTGATCACAACTTCAATAATTCTTATTATTCTTATTATTCTGCCTCTATCGAAACAAACTTATTTTGGGGGTGGACTTTCCCTGTAATAATTTAATGAAACGTCAGAGCTTCCGCGCTACGCGCGGAGGAAGGGGAACTTGATTCAAACAAGGATTTAAAGTCGAGAACGGTACGACGAATCGTCTTCTTTTCCCTTAATAATTTAATGAAACGTCAGAGCTCACTACCGCCCCCCTAAAATAAAATCCTGGTTACGCGCTTGAGAGGATAATAACCCATAATAAGCCCATGTGGGCCCCACATGGGTCCCAAATTTTCTGAAATGTTATCTTTATTGAAGGTGACTTGAAAAAGTTAATAACTTGGAAGGGAGGGGTACAACCTGCCACACGCTTCTACCTCTTGGTTGCTTTGATCCATTGCCGAAAATATTTTGGCACCTATCATCCCCCCCCCCCCCCAACCACGGATACAAATCGACACCCCTGAATAAAACTTTAATTCCATTCTGTAGACTTTCACCTGTAATCACTACCGTCTGAAATACGACTAAACGTAAACATCCGGATTGCAACCACAGAACTATATACGTATTTTACAGTTCTGTGATTGCAACATAACAGCACTCCTCGGCTTGCAAACTATTTCATCACGCTCTTAGTCTTAGTAGATCTATTTACATTTCTAGATTGTTCCTCTTGTTCTACACTTATTATAGCTGGGCTGGAAGCTTTTGGGAGTCACCCTCATGATTATCAAGTAAAAAAGGTGAGATTTTAATATTAATTTATGGCTGCCTCCGTCAAATTCCTAACTGAGCTGAGGCTGAGTGTTGTCTGCTTGATTTCCCTTCCACTAGCCTACTGCGAGCTGATTATTTTCGCCCCTGGATGTGGGGGTGCTTGTTCCTGTGAACTCCGGTCGGGCCGAGGCCGCTTTCTCCGCGCCTAGCTTCTTAGTCATGCATTTGCCTAGGTTTTTCATGTGGTATAGAACCTTCTCGATTCGTGAAGATGAATGCACGAATTGGACTGAGTTTGACATTGCACCATCTGAGCATGTTCTCTGTAATGTTGCATAGATATTGGTATAGCTTCAGTCTCTGAACAATTAAGTATTAAAAGAGTCTATATTGAAAATTGTTCCACTTCCACTGAGCTGAGCTGAGACTATACATTGCCTCCAACTCCAAGCTCCAGCTCCACTGACTGCCTCGACTAGTATAGCTCTACTCTAGCTCTATTGCTATTCAGAGACTGAAGTACATTGTACGGGTAAGTGAGGGGAGGTTGCCCAGCGCTGTTGGTGTTTTATTGCTGATCTCTTTGCGTGCAGTAGCTTCATTAAAACTGAAAATTAGCTGAAAGTAGACTAGACCTAAGTCCTTATAATTATTTTGATGTGTTTTACAATGATTTTGAAAGCTATATTTTTTTGAAAGTATATCACTATATGAAAATGAGATCTATTTTCTTTCCAATCATAAATTTTGTAAATCAAACTGTTAAGACTTATGTCTAGGTAAGAAAAACCAGGGGAAAACTTTTCGCTGCATTCTGGTGAAAATCACTAATCAGCTAATGTAGAAGCTAGAAGAAGAAGATGCACAAGTACATCAGATCCTGTTTAAGAATAGATGCAAGAAGACTGAAATGAGTTGATTTTGCTTATCACTATATGTTTTTTTCAGTCTATTTATGTAGAGACTAGAGGGTCTGATTATTTATTCGAAAGGGGAACCTCAAGAAGATCATTGCTCTGAAATCTCAATTTTTAAAAAATTTTCAAACTTAAAAATAGCATCTTATACATGTTTGTACATCTTTTGCATGTAGGTATGACCAATTCAGTCTTCAATACTACAATGTTTTGTTTTTTTTTCATATCAAAGAGCACTCATCACTCCGAAATAGAAATATGTTGTAACATGACAATGTGACAAGTACTACAATGAACTTGGTTCAGCACCCTTAAAAAGTTGACTTACAGTGTCCAGTGTGGAGTTTGTTTATTCGTGATCTGGATGATCATGATATCTAATTAACTCTAGTTAACCCATTGTCTCTGTGTACCATCTACATAGCTCATGTACTAAGCATTATAGGAAATGAGAAAATTAAGTATTCAACTTGTTAACACTCTATCTGCAGCCTGTACATCAAACAAGGGACATTATATCGCAAAAGTAAAGCTACCTGTTACCATTAAATGGTCTGTGTGATCTCAATAGAGCAAGAGATTTTTTGTAGACCACTGAACATTTGCTTGAAAAGATGAACCTCGGAAGGCACAAAGGAGTGAAGATTAAAGGTGGAAGAACATCTGCAAAGTTGAGTATATGAATATTTCATACCAGCTTGGTGTACAATAGGGAAAATGGGATAAACCATTCACCCAGTGCGAAAATATTTTTTTGATAACACTAACAAATGTCATCGTGAAAATATGCATGTATGTATTAAAAAAGCTTTTTACCCCCTTTACTTAAACAGAGTATTCCAAGAATAGAGTTTGAACAAATTATTTGGATTTGCCAAGTTCTATGTATCGTACTTAATTTTTTCAGTGAATTAGTAAAGATTGGAATTTATCAAAATCCTTTTTTTTCCCAGAAATATTTTAGGCTAGAAACTTTTATATATACATGATGTATGTATTGTGTATACTTTCTCTTAATCCTAAGTACTTACAAAGATACTTACATACATATGTAAGTATCTTTGCACTCTGTTTATCAATGTTTCATTTTTAATTCTACAGATTATTGATGATTGGGAACTAGTGGAAGTGGTTTGTGAGCCACCAAGTAAAATACATGTAAGTCAAAGAAATATTCTTTAAATCGATTGATGTCTTGAAAGTCATTTAGTACAGAATAATTTGTGTCATGCCTTATGTCCCTTTGTATCAATGAGATATTAATCCTCCATTCTCAGACAGGTCTTACAGCAGGTCCACTTTGTTGTCGCTGTGAATTTATCCATTGTATTTTGTTTCTATTCTGAAAATCAAGGAAAAACACAAAAAAGGTTCCAGAAACTCCAGAAACAGGAGAGGAGGGTATGTAGGAGGAGTGACACCACAGCCTAACCCAGATCAATATCTCCTAAAAAGTGAGGTAAGTGTGTGGGAGTATTAGTTATTTTATCTATTTTATTTTTAAAGTTTATTGATTAGATGGAATGGCAAAAAGGCACCTGCAACAAAATGTGATTGTTTTCAGTCAAGCTGATGAGTAATTTTAAGTAATCATTATCATTTTGTTTACATCTATGACTTATATCATTTACAATTCCATTTTTACTGTAGGCCATACCTATAAAGGTTGTGATCTTCGCAATTCCTTCTTATTTTGAAAATTTGTGTTGCATTTTATACTCCATGAATTCCCTTGGATAAAAATGTATCTTTATTTGAATTTTTTCATTATCATATATATATTTTTTTAAATATTTAACAAAATTTCAATTTCATTGAACCTTTTCATTTGAATAGGATTGGCCCGAATTGCCAAAATTAGACAATCGTGAGCTAGTAACCACATCAAGGGAGAAATCTGAAGCAGAAGAAGAGCCAACAATTATGTCTATGGATGGAGAGGTATGTATTAGTATTCTGAGATATTGTGGACCTCCTGATCTGACGTAACACAGTATAACAAATTGCACACTGATGTGAGTTGTGAGAAATGATAGCAGAGCCAAGGAAAACAGGATTTGACATTTATCATTGTATTTAATTTATCCTTCTCTAGAGCCTGTTTCAAAAACGTAATTCTGTATAGTCCTGAAACCCGGGCAATAAAGAAAGATCTGTAGACATGGTCGGCTTTATGGCACCTATACTAGGTTAGGCTCCTAATGAGATCAGAAAATTTCTCTGGGCTAGGACGCAAGACCAAGGCCCAAACTGTTGCTCAACACAGAACCCTGACTTGCTATTCATGATTTTTATAGAGCTTAAGTTGTGTCAGATGTCGTCTGCTGGAGGCTGCAATGCCTACACAAGGACCACTGCCCCCACAACTTCATTGTTATAATTGCACATAATATTGATCTTGAGATACAAGACATATAATATGATCTTCATCTGGAAAGATTGAACGACATCAAAGAGTGAACACCATGCTGATAATGATTATCATTTTTATTCTCTCTTCATATTGTTTTCTGTAGAACATTGAGGACAGCTGGGGAGGACCGGTGGTTCCTGTGGAGGGGCCTACCACGTTGACGGAACGAGAAAACAATATGACTAAGGCTCCTAATTTTGTAAGCTTCCCGTCATAATACCGCTCATACAAAGTTTTTAATTGGTACATGAATGTTATTTAGAAGTCTTCTGTCAATCCAGTATTCAGTCCAATACAAAAAGATTATTGAGTATACTACTCTAATTTCTGATGTATTCAAATTAAATTTCATATACCGGTAATAGACCAGTTCACGGTTAGCACATGGCTGCAATGACCTTGAATATCCACAGATCTTCAAAACACGAAGAGGTCCCACTTTGTACATTTTGAAATAATCATTCCTACAGCGATGGAGGTGATACATAAATAGCCTTTGTTTCCCCTTTTCAAAGAATACTTCCACCTGTGTATCATGGAGTGCACTGCTTTTGCATGAATGAATAATGAGTACATAACTTTCATGAGCAAGTATCCAGTATTTCGTCTCTGTGTATTTCATAATTTGTTCTGCAATGACCTTTATCTACTCATGCTCAGACTGCAACCGTGCACTGGCTTATTGAATCGAATTGAGCTGAAGGTTAGATTACCTTTTCATAGCAGCCATTAGCTGAATTGAGATAAAACATGATAAACAAATTACATGGATGAAGAATGTGTATTATTAATGCAAAGATTTAACTAAGCACATTTAAGAGTTTACATGAAAAAATAATGTCCACATTGAATACAAACGGAAGTAATTTGTCCAAAATTGAAAAACTGATTTGATTTGATTTGAATTTATTTCCATATTTCACAAATACATTTGAACAAGTAATTATACAAACAAACAATACATTAAAAAATCGAAATACAATTAAATGAATGAATTGAAGACTAAAGTACAATAAAATATTACAAAGTACAATGAAATATTACAAAGTACAA
Source organism: Strongylocentrotus purpuratus (assembly GCF_000002235.5). Taxonomy (NCBI): domain Eukaryota; kingdom Metazoa; phylum Echinodermata; class Echinoidea; order Camarodonta; family Strongylocentrotidae; genus Strongylocentrotus; species Strongylocentrotus purpuratus. Next base: position 23,022,457 of record NW_022145599.1, on the reverse strand, counting down.
TAAAATATTACAAAGTACAATAAAATATTACATAATCAACAATTTGTTTGTAATTAACGTAACGTGAAATGGCTTTCACAGCAAAACAAAAAGTTAAACATTTGAGTCGACCCGATAAGTTACATGAAGAGATAAAAAAAACATAATAATGTAATAGTAATATGGTTGTTGTAAATAATAACAGAATTGACAGAATTCACCCCTGCACCTCTAAAATAAAGATAATGAAACAACTTTTCATATGACTAGGATTTACATCCATACTTTTGGCATTTTTTCATAATTAGAATGGTATCATGCACTGAAAAGGGTGTTGTGAGTATTTAAACAAGTGTTTGAATATATTGAGTATATAATAGAGAAATTATGGAAACATTAATTTGAAGAAAAAAAACATAAATTATTATGCTGCTAGCCTGTAGCAACCACAGAGACAATAAATCATAAATGCCATTAAAGATATAAAAAATTAACATGAATGATTGGGTAAGATTTAGATAAGCATTTTGTTTCTAGCTTTATCATAGGTTGAAGACATTCTTTCGGATTCTTTCCTGTGAATCCTGAATCTTTAAAAAAAAAAAAAAGAGTCAAAATTGAAAGACAGTGCTCCTGGTTTTAATAATAATTTTGTGCTTTCATTCCTGATATCCAGTTTTTCTTTGTGAACATGATTTTCTGTTCAAAGTTGTTCTTTAATGTCTTACTTAACCCTGCATAGCTTGTAAATGCTTCAGGTTTTCAAATCAAATTTGTAGTAGTATTTGTAACCTGAAATTACACCCATGCATCATAATATATAATTCTAAAATTTGTTTTAAAGCCATGAACAATTTACACTTCTCAAGAAAACACTGAATATGAAAAGTCATATTTTCTATTAAATCATTAAATGAACAGTTAAAGATTGCGAAACTAAACAGCTGTTCCTTTTTTCTATACTCTACATGTAGTTGTCACGGATAGAAATTATGTAGTTACATGTTCCTTTCTACAACATAATCAGTTTGCTTTATTGCCCTTGTTTGTGCAGGATTTGGCTGAATTTTTGGAAAGTCACCCAGATTTGCCAGAAATGGAACTTGCTGTTGTGATGGTAAGTGACTTTTGTATGATGATGGTCAACCTACTATCATAATAAATGCATGTATTCATCTGACTAACATAAGTATAACCCCTTCTCACTCTTCCTGTGACTCTTGTATGATGTGTTACTCAATCAAGGAATACACCGAAGATGCTATCAAATGCAAACAAGCTAACTACATAATGAAAAGGATTCAAGGGCAATCCAACATGTGTATTAACTTCATTAGTGAGAAAGCAGAAAACAAAAGAAAAATACATATTTTGAAATATAGATATGACAAAATAATAAAGAAGTTGTGAGTGTTGAAAATATGAGGTAACTAAATATATGCAAATCTTAAATTGGCAATTTGCTCAATGGATTGCGACGTATTCACGGTCAACTCCCCTGTATGTCAAATACTAAAAATATATTAATTTCTGTTCTTCTTCTAAGCGCCTTCTCCCTTTGAGGGCTACAATATAGATAACATATTATAGGTCTTTCAAAAAAGAAAGTGTATCCTGAGTAATACATATTGAAAAGATGACCGTAATTGTGTGTGTTTGAACAAATGGGAGAGTTGCATTACTGATTCAGCCAATTTGAAATTTTCCAAATGATTCCCATATGATTTAATACAATTTCCAAGAATTTATTATTTTCTTGTTGATTGTCCAATTTTGTTCAAACTTTCTCCACACTGCTTCTCAGATTATTCTGCCTTCTTTCAAAGCAATTTGCTGTAAGGTTAGATTTCCCTTTAAATTGTAACTGAATGCACTTGATGGTCCTAATTTTACTAAACCTTTGTGTTTCATCCTCTATCAGGCGATCAATTACTTGCATAAACAGAAGGTGTTATCCAATAAGGACCAGACCGGTCTCATGTACCACCCTGTAGGATTGAACACTTACCAGACTCCAGCATCAGAGGGTAGCTTCTTATATCCCCCCATCCCTCTCTACAGTATCCTGGCAAAGATCTTAGATCAATGGATGCTTCGAGGGTAAGCTCATCAATCATGATATTATTATCATATGTAGGTGTCTTGGTCTAGTGGATCACATGGTATGCAGTTTGAGTCCTGCTGCAGCACTAATGTCGTGTGGCACTAATCTACATTTGCCACACTCAACATAGATGAGGTAAATGAGTACCTGGCAGGAATTTATTCCATGAAATGTTAGAGCCCCATAATAGCAGCCATGCAAAGCTGTGGTAATATAGCCTGACAGACATGAGAGCTGTACACCCACTTATGTTTTTTTTTTATTATTTGTTAATTATTATATAAGAAGTGACTATTTCGGGATTTAGGTTGACTTGAAGGTTAAGGCAGAGTAGAGAATGGGATTGTCCTAAAATTGACATCAAAGAGAATATGATGGTTGGTTTAGTAACAAAGTAGAGTGCAAACACATCTATCAATCATATTGGTCACAGATAGACATCTGATTTATACACAAAGTAATGTTGAAAAAAATTGCATACACTAAATTGATGTTAGTAGGCTGGTTGTTACACTGACTGCATTTGATGGAAATAGTACTCAGTATATCACCAAGAGACCTCATTATATTACAAGCTTTTTGCACAATATTTCCTAATGAATTTGTTTTATTTTCTTTAATACAGAGCATGTTATGCCAAGGATCTGATAACATATGAACATCTAGATGAAGGGGATGGCATTGATAAAAGGTGTGGAAGTTTTCAAGTTTCTTTTTTTCTATTGTTGTTTTATTGCGCGAATCTGCTGTTGCTCATAATTATGATGGTGATTTGGTGATGATGATGATGTTGATGAAGACAATGATGGTAGACCGATGGATGGACAAATAGTATTTATCTTATTTACTTGTTAAGGCATTTAAAGTTATAAGAACAATTTGTATGCTTGTATAATGCTTTTATTTTAACACCAATAAAAACTGTAAATGAAGTGAGAGCTTGAAGATAAAGAAAGAAGTTATAGAATAAATTTCAATTTTCATTTTTAGCTGCCTTTAGACTAACTTAAAGTTGACTTGAAATGACATTCTAATATGATATGACAGGTTCGGAATCGCAACAAGTTTTGTGAAACACTTAGCGGACAAGTCCAGCGACAGCATCAACATGTCGTCACTCTTGTATTAAAGTAGCCACACGAAGAATCAAAAGTGTTTTGAATTGATGCAAAACTCATATCATTGCGAAGGGGAAGCCTTGTCGATCAAATACAACAACTCTTCTCTTCAAAATATGTTTGGGGCCCGCAGTAATAAACTCTCAAAAAAGTTAGTTTTGAGATCCAGATTTTCTGCCTTCAGCGGTCCTTTGTAGAGCGTCAATATTTGTGACGTCACATACGGGACACGGCTGGCTAGCTGCATACTGCTACACGGCACTGAGCTGTTCGTCCAGTGTGTGACGTCACAATTCAGAGCTCACTACGCTTGTGTGACTTACGTTCAGAGGCGTTCGGGGGTCTAAGGAGGGTCTTGAAAAAGTGCATTTTACGCTTTTCCATGATATCTATATGATTTCTCAGCAAATAGTTCGTGTTTTTCAAGAGAAAATCTTTCCATCCATATGTAATTTGTTCTAATCATGAGTTGTTAGTGAATTTTCTTTGTGTAGCTCCTTTAAAGATGGTTACATGAAATGACCCTCTGTTCTCTTTTTGGTGCAGAAAAATAGTGCTGGACAATGCGACATGTCACATGATAGGAATCGGAGGATCATGGGAAGGGTCGGAGGATGACGAGAAGAAACACAAGATTAGCCAGTTGTTTAGGGTAAGGAAATTGTTCTAGATTTTGGTTTCAATGGGCTTAAAAGTACTATGTCCCTTTTGCAGCCAACCTCAAATTCTGTATAACTTTGCAGGAATTATGAATATATCATGTATGTCCTGTCTGTGAAATTTGAACGTTAGCAGTGTCCTAATACTCAAATTATGCAAGGAAACCCGGGTTACTTACTAGACGACACTATTGAGTGACTGACTGGCTTTTTTCTTCTTTGGTAATAACATACATAAAATGAGCTGTAAAGGGTACATGAGCATTTGTCCACATCAATAACCCACTTCTTGTGATGGCCAAAATTAAACTGATTGAATTTTTGTGTAGCATAAAACGTATGACCATTCGGTACAATGGTCTGAAAATCAAGACGATTACTTATTGGCTCTATAGCTCCCAAGTCGATTTGACAACTAATAGTCGTTATTTTCCCACTTGAAGAGGTTTTCAAGCCCCACCTTTTTTAGGGAAGTTCTAAATTAGTATTATTTTTCAAATGCCGTTGGAATTTAACCTTTTCAATTTGTTGGCCTGCAAATGGGGCATAGTACCTTTAAGAGCTGGTGTTGTATAAGAAATTAAACAGTGCAATCTAATGTATGCTGTGTGTATTATTATTATTGATGTAGTTTCATTTCATTTATTTTCATATTTCTCATATACATTTCAAAATAAAGTACAAGCTTTTTTGTTTGTGAAATCACATTCATTGAAACATAATAAATAACATAAAGATAAGTGGTCAATAAAGAGTACTGATTTAACTGAGAGATATTGATGGGACCTACATGAAAGCAAACTTGTAAAGCTGTAGGCCCCAGTGAAATAATTTGTGGTAATGAATGGAGGACAGATATAAATAGTGACCAATCCAAATAAATATACAAATAAAAAGGGAAAGAAAAAAGAAAAATGTGGTGGTGCTCTTTATACTTAACCTCCCTTTCTTACAATGTAGACAAAAGTAACCTACTTAAATTATTGTACAATGGGTGCTCAGCTGGTAAACAAACATTACAAATGATAATAAAATGAATACATTTGTACTTACCGTACATAAATAGAAATAATGAAGCGAGCGAGCTCAACGTGTCAGCCGTCGCACTCTCGGATATAAAAAGTAAAGTTGATTTTATAAATTTTGTAGACGTATTTCCAAAAGCACGTCAGCCAAACCCAATACACTTGCAAGTAAAAGTTATACATTGACATCAAGATAAGATTATTGATAAAATTAGAAAGAGAAACATTGCATGCAGATAAATGTATCTAGAAGAGCATGATTAGCAAACTGTGATCAATGTGTAATAAATCTATAGCTTTAGATCAGAAATATCCAGGTTTTAATATAATTTTCAAAGGAATTCTTAGTTTGATGTTGGAATATTTTAGAGAAGCTAACATTTCAAGATTCAGTATGCTGTATTACCCCCTTGATCTCTTGCACATGTATGTGTACAATATTAACTTTGTACACATACCCGATACATGTAGCTGTGTCTGTGAGGTTCATGCAGTATGTGTTGTGGGGATTACCTTAGATTGGTCCAGGGAAGATTATACTAGAGGAAGGGATGATGCATGGGCATTTAACTGTGTAATTTCTAACTTGAAAAACCCACATTTGTAGCAGAGTATATTTGAACAATAAAATCCCTGAATCAATTCATCTGACAAATGTAAGTAAATTGAATCCTTCTTATATTGATATATACTATGTGTTCCTTTTACAGCTGTGAATGTGCTACATGTACATAGTAGCAGTGCACATGCTACCTAGTTCCCATAGTATGGGCCTATGAGTGCCCAAGTCAATTAAGATCAATCTATACAAGTATTAAATATCCCAGGACTTATTTTCTTATTTGTGTGTAGGACATTGGAAAGAGAGGTCTACTGGACTTGCTTGGTGTGAGGAGGACAGTGGGGACAGAAGATACCTTCCCACCAACCAGAGACATCCTGCAAACAAGTTTCAGGGAACTAAATAAGTGAGTACTTTCTGCTTCTCGTTGTACGGATTACTGGTAAGCAAATGCACAAATGTAATTTGGAGGGGGGGGGGGGGGGGGGGGGGGGGAAGGGAAGTATATTCAATTTCATTTTTTCTAGCCAGCCCTCTATGATTTTCTACGTCCACTGTTGTAGTTGTAAGTTGTAAATGAATATCCATTCAATTTATTTCAAACTCAAAATACAAATTACACAAACTTAGCAGGGGAGGGAGAGGGAGTGAAGCTATTAAACTGTCTAAATTTTAAGCCACGAAAAGATCATTATCATTTCTAATCCACTGGCTTTCAACTGATAATGAGACCTCTGTCGGATTCAGTCGATTTTTCCCCAAATATGTATACAAAAATATCCCCTTTTTTAATGAAGATTATTGACAGCATTTGTCAACTACAGCATGCCTACATGTAATAGATTCAATTAAAGGAAAGTCCACCCTGGTTTTAATATAAGCAGAAAAGTGAGAAAAACAAACATGAAAGTTTGAGCAAAAGCCGATTAAAAATAGGAAAGTTATGGACTTTTGAAGTTATCATCAGTGAAACACAAATTGGCAACACTGTGACGTATGTGAGCTCCTCTACAATTTGTTCTGTACAGAAAATTTCATAAAAACTTCCCATTTTCTTAGTTATTAATGAAAATTTGTAACTTTTTAATTTTTAATTGGTTTTAGCTCAAACTTTCATTGACTTGTTTCGCTCATTTTTCTACTTCTATTAAAACCAATTTCATATCAGGGTGGACTTCCCCTTTAACAATTCTTATAGTTATACAAGAATAATAGGTACAGTGTAAATGTATGAAGAAGGTATAACTTGTTATATTGGAATAAAATTGGAGATATAATGAAAGGAATAATAGCTGAAAATGTTACACATACAGTATTTGGGGTTTTAGTGTGATTTTGAATGTTTGGAAGCTCTTAGCAGTTTGAAGATAGAAGGATGGTGAATGTACATACAAGAAGGTGCTGTTTTTATGCATAACATATATCTATCCTGCTCCTGTTATTTGAGTCTTCCAATATTTCTTTATTGGATGAATGTATATAGATTGAACAACTGGTTTTAAAAAAGATGGAATTTAAATCTTGTAAGCTGATTATTTTGATGCATATGTTAACCTTGCTGAATGACGCCACCCTTGTTTTCATTTTTGTACCTCTTACCAGGGCAAGTAGTCAGCTTACAGTTGGAGCGAGGGCACTAGAGAAACATTGCCATCGAGATCAGTCCAATAACTGGTGGGGAAGACCAAAAGGAAGTAAGTACATATGGATTAAATCAAAGTGAAAATGCGTACCTAATTTTGGCTGGTTGATTTCATTATATAAAAGCCCCCTCTCAATAGAATTTTTTCGATCTCACCCGAGCGATATGTGGATGAGAAACAGTGGGGGGTCTGATCGTAAAACTCGTGGTGAGCTTTTGGACACCGTCTTAATCAGCCATCCACAAAAACCATAACAACCGCCACCTGTTCATCGCAATCGGCTGGCGCGCGCTGTGTACATGACATGTAAATTACGGGTATTGTATACATTTTTTCACGGCGATGATGTAATTTATCCGGGCAACATTCCGCGAGCGCCTTAATAGGCCGTTTATCAGAAAGTCTTTTGGACAACGTCCGGACGTCACCCTCCTATTACCCTAGCTCGTCTAGGGTGAGATTTACCTCGATATCGTCTGGACGTTACCCTGATTGACGCGTCTTAATTGGAAGTGGATAAATAGTCGTCACCGCGACTTTATTTTCCAATTAAGACGGGGTTTTACAGTAATGGTTTCATCCTATTTAGAATATCTTATGGCATACCTAAGGTAGCTTTAATAACAAAGTCGTGATTTAACAAAAAATGTGACTTGAACACAAAATTTATATTTGTTGAAAATCATAATTTTACCACACAGAGGTATGGCCACATTGTTAGGATATGGAGCTGGTAAATGCAAGTACTATCTTCTCGATGAGGCTTAATGTTATGTAAACTTTCATTCAGATATGTCAAAAAAGAACATTTAATTGACAAATGTCACTAACTATTTTGCAGTTGCATTCCAGATGCATCTTTTTGTGCCTCTATATCTCTCTAAGACATCTAAAGCATGCAATTACTATACAAGTTTATAAATGATAACCATTGGCTACAAATTTGCTCTTGGGCCCTGATTTAAAAGAACCAGGTAATGAGTTCATTGCAACATGATATTAATTAATAGGTACTATTATCTTTTAATAGGTATTACTATTTGTAATGTTTTATTAAATGTGAGAACTCAGTCTAAAATATTGTTGATGCAAGATGACTTGTAGACAGTTGGTGATAATGGTATTAGAATTCTTATGAAATCACTCTTTGATTTATGTTACTCATCCCACATTACAATGACAATTTGACTTAAAATTGACATTAAATTCTCCCCTTCTTCCAATATTTAAAAATTCTTTCAGGTATGTGTATGCTTAAATTCCAAGACAACTGTTGAACAGTATGACTACTTTCGAATCAGTCAAAATGCTTAATATTACATGTACATGTAGGTAGGCGTAAAAATACCTTATTACCCTACAAAACCCACTTTCTAGTCGTCTATTCTCATTTATTTTCCTCTTCACCCAGATGATCAATCCAAGAATGAAAATGCAGAGCGTGTGCTCAATAAGATCCTCAATGAGGTTGGATGGCTTAATATTCATCAGCTGCCGGTAAGTATATCATTTGAACTGTGAATTTTGATTTGATTAAAATGCAGCCTCAAACTTTGCTGTTGCAGTATGGAGAATATTGCTTCACCAAAGAATAATTGCTACTTAATAATAATAATAATAGAAAGTGCTTATAAAGTGCATATAATTCATAGAATTCTCTATTTTTTTAAAACAAAAATACATTAACAAACATTGTATCAGAAGTTCAGAACATAGTATTCATGGATATATAAAGCAATTCAACCAGAAAAAATAACATAATGAAATCAATATTTATGTACATGTAAAATTAGCCATTGTGGTGGGAAATGCACCTACCATGTGGAACAAGCCAGAGGAAACCACAAGCAGATCATCCTTAGTGCAAAACCATAAAACAAAGCTTTTACAAAAATGAATCTTTTGCGAATTGTAAACAAAATCCACTTTAAGCATTAAAAAACTTTGCAAATAGCATTGTTATGTCACTTCATTTTGTGGTATGAAAATTTCTTGTTTTTGATCCATTGTTGTTGTTTTTATTGCAAAATGTTGATGCTTGTGAGAGTTTTTGGCTGTACAATGTAATGTGATATCCCTTAAATGGATTCTAATGACGTGCTAAGGATAAAAATGTAACACATGTATTAGTGGTTTAACATACCAGTATTTTAGACTTATAACATATGAGTAATGAAATTGTTTGCCCACATTTGTCCACACAAAATGCTGTTAAGGATGATCAGTTAATTTTTCCTCATAGTCATAAAGAGCTCAACATACATAGAGTATTGAGGACTGTTCACTAATGACTAGGATGAAATTAGGTATGGCTGTAAAGGGTTTGGATCAGAGAAAAATGCTCATTAGCTAAAATGGGTGATCAACATCGATATCTACCTTTTCTACTTTGACTGATTTTATCACAACGATGACATGTGACGAACCCTTTACAGACAGATCTACTATAACAAGAAAGATGAAAATGGCAAATGACAAAGCCTAATAGTTATTGAATTGAATTGAATGGAACTTTATTTCATTCCAATCACAGTAAAAAAAACATTATACATAATTGCAAAACATAAGCAAAGAAAAATATGTTGAAATAAATATATATATATATATATATACGGTACATTGGGAAAAGAAAATGAAGACATGATTAAATCTACTTAAAGTATAGGATAAAAAAGGTGCATCCGTGAAAGCCAGAGGAGCTTGATGAATGGGCGCACTCTGAGCGCGTCACAATAAAATTAACAATAAAAAGCTCAGTCAGCTTACAAGATATCATTTAAGAAGAACTATAGATATAGAGGATGAAGAAAAGTGTGCAAATTTGGCATCCTTTGATGCATTTTGTCTCTATAATGATGAAAGATGTTATTAATTTCAAGAAATATGCTAAATGATCTGTTGACGAGTGCAGAATACATGTACATCTAAATTATTAGTAATAATAATAATACTACAGCATTTGTTATGCGCCATGACGCCATCGATCTAGTAAACTATTCCGAGGCGCAAAAATACCCCTCCCAAGTTTTGTAAACAAAATTAGTATGCTAAAAATTGAATTGTCCAGATTTATGGTTCTTAAGAATTGGACATATCAACGCTTACATCTAAAAGTATTCAACAAATCTACCTTTCATTCTTGAGTTATGAACAAAACAAAAAACCTTAAATTTATAATAATTACATTTTTAATTGTTCATGTTTTTCTTCACTTTAGCTATTTTATGCCTCCGTCCACCAACAGTGGTGGCAGAGGCAAAATGGTTTTAGCATGTCCATCTGTACGCCCCTTCATCCTGCTTTCTTGTTACCACTTTATTTTAAGAACTACTTGAGGTATGAACTATGAACTTCAAACTTTGTGATAATATGTATCAAATTGAATTATACATTCATATATTAAATTACTGGTTTTAGTCTCCATATTGCAATTTCTCAAAAACCACTAGATATTTAAGCTTCAAAACGAGTGATAGTATGTATCACCCAAAGAAGATGATCTGATTATATTTTGAAGTAATTCAAAGACCCCACAGTGGCACAGTGACCCCCCCCCCCCCCCCCACGCATACTTTCATATGGCTCTGAATAGTCTCATTGGACAACGCCCCCTATCGTCAGAGTCCAGCAGCCTAACATGTTAGCCTATGGAATTTTACCCCAAAATCGTTAAAAATTCATTTTTTGTTTAAACGAAAAGCACATCCACCCCAACGTACTTTGACACCAGCTCTTTCATTGGACCCCTCATGTCCCATTGACTTTTGAAAGTTTACCCACCGTAATTTGGTCAAAATAGTTCGCCAGCTCGCCGTTGCCTATATAACACATGTGCAACAAGTCAAACTTTGGATGCAATTTGCCACTCGATTGTAAGGTTATAAGTCAAGCACACAAAGGATAACAAGCATGAATTATCATAGATCAGTTCTGACTGGTTCATTATGTCCATTTCAGTCAACCCCCCACTGTAATTTTTCCATTTAATATATGTAAGCATTTTGCCGAGGTAAGCAAAAATATGAATATTCATGAACGCCATGGTCTATTTGATTATTTACAGAGGGGTGCAATTGTGCACCACATCAAACTCCCCTACTTTAAGTCAAGTATTTCATTGTATTATGTAGTTTGGTAGGTTTTTTTTACTAACTGTTTAATTATCAGATATCAATGATAGTTTAAAGATATGGAAATTTTGTTCTTGTATTTTATATTTAGCAAAGCAATCTCACATAAAAAATCACTATCAAGGGTCATCTGATCCGCCGATTGCCGTCTGCTATATACGTTCAAGTCACATTTATCTGTGGACTGTGATGTAGACAGCCATCTGTCATTATTAGTCTTTAATTGTTGACACACATACAATTACCACACACACATGAACACTTTCACTTCCCCTCCCCAACACACCATTTCCGCACACCCGGTTCACCCAATGGCATATACACCCTGCAACATAGTGGAACATTCTAGTTTGGTAGTGCCGTCGAACTAGCTACGTTTGTGCTGGCAATGGTTCAGCGAGCGAAAATGAGACAACCGGAGCAATATGTTCAGGTACCCCAAATGTGCCCCTTTTCCTTAGTAAGAACTACCCCTTCCCCTTCTAATAAGTGCCTTGTTTCCTTGTGATAAGTGCACCTCCCCCCCCCCCCCATTTCTTTCATGAGATCCCTTCACTTTCTCATAAATGTCCATTTTCACCTCTGATAAATGCCCCTATTAAAATATGATAAGTGCCCCTTTTCCTACAATAACTTCCCCTTTACCTTTGCAATAAGTATCCCTTTTCAATTCTCATAAGTGCCCTTTTTCATCTCTGGTAAGTGCCCCTTTTCATGTATGAGGAGTACCCCTTACCACCTCTGATAAGTGTACCCTTCACCTCTGATAATTGCCCCAATTCAAATCTGAGAGGTGCTCCTTTTATTCTTTGATGAGTGCCCCTGTTTGCCTCTGATAAGTGCCCCTTTTTGACACATGCCCTTTTTCCTTCTTATAAATGCCCCCCCCCCCCTTTTCACCCCCAATGATTGCAAAGTGCTATCAAAATCTGACAGGTGCCCCCTTTCCTAAAAAAAAAAAGGTGCACCCTTCCTTTATTATAAGCGCCCCTTTTCCATTCTCATAAGTGCCTTTATTCATCTCTGTTGATTGTCCTTGTACAGGTGGAAGAAGTGCCCCATTTTCACCTCTGATAATTGCCCATTGTACTTTTTCTTTTCTATTGACTGTCCTTTTCCCTTATGATAAGTGCCTCGTAAATTATTCTCACATACAGTCGTATGCGCACTACTCACCACGTTTTTTTTTAATTGTTTTTTTTTTCTTCAGTTTTGTAAATGGCTGCCCCAAAAATTTGATGATTTATCAAAATGGTGTTTGAGCTGTGTATAATGTGCCCACAGTCGCACTTGTCTTGTTTATGATCTTCATGAATATAGGTCCATGTACACAGCCCAAACACTATTTCATAAAATAGTCAATTTGTTCAAAATTTTCCAACCCTGGTCCCCCACTTATTGTTGTTATCATAACATTGCAGTACATGTATTATAAATAATATCACTTATTATTCATTTTGGTGTGATGATTACCACATAACAAGGCAAATCATTTCAATAATAGACCACAATTGATAATATACTAAATGGTACAGAACTCATTCTGGCACCTGTCTCCCAGATTTCTTCTTCACCCTCAGTCTTTCATATTCTGAAAGGGTAAATAACATTTAAAATGCGTTCCGTGTATCGGGTCAATGTCGTTTGATTTCCCCTTTTCTCTTTTTTTATTACAATTAAGAAGAAGGGAAATAGAAAGAAAAGGCGGAAATGAAATCATATCATCCTTTTAAACTCCAAACACCAACTGACCCTTACTGGAATAGCATTGTTAGTCAATCTCAGTCATTATTGAGACCTAGTTTCGCTCAATATTTATCGGTTTCCCGTGTCAAGAATTAACCCCCTCGCACGCAATCTGCTTGTAGACCGGTAATATCATATACATTTTTTCGCGTGCGTTTCTCATTAAGTCTGGGATTAACAGAGTGCCAGTAAGCACTATGATCCGTTCCTGTGCGAGGCTCTATTCTCATAATACCGTGGATGATCGCTTTAATATACTTCAGTCACACCGTCAAGCTGGTTGTACATCGTTTCCAAATTGACCGATCGGCTATAAGGAGTGACTTATTTTTGTTTGGTCCATTTTTCAGTCCGGTCGATTTGACTATTTAGGTAAAGACTTACACCGCGATATACTTCGGTTAGATGCTCACTTATGATGAGCCTTCTGACTTTAACATGCGTATGCTATTTAGAAGGGGTAGCTCTCCGTGCTTATTAATCTTAAATCATAATAGCTAAAGAAACAGGTGACCATTTTTCCACAAGTCCCCTATAGGTATGATTTTCATTATTGATCAAGTATTGATCATCTCGGGATGGTCGAAATCGTGAAGTTGTTTTACATCTTATCTTATCTTTTAAAAAGTAGAAGAGAGAAAGAAAACACTAATATGGAAACCAATTTCTTAACGTTTTCGCTCGCGTCGCCCCTCTCCCATCCCTGTTCCTCTCTCTTTCATGTATTCGTCTCTCATCTAACCACCCCCCCCTCTCTCTCTCTCTCTCTCTCTCTCTGTCCCTCTTTGCCTCTGTTTGTTTACCCATCCCCCTCTAATTATGCCTCTGAATCTGTCTCCCTTTCTAATGTAAAGAAAAATGGCGCCATCATCTCGATAAGTGTTAAAACCATCGACTCTTTAAAAAGAAACTACATGTGTTTACTTATATTTTCTTATCATACAGACATCTCTCTCTTTATTTATTTTAAAGAAAGAATAGTGCCATGCTCACGTAAGATGTTCAACTTTCTCTCCTCTCATCCCCTAATCAAAGCGGACAAGATCATACAGAGTAGTAACAAAAACTGATACAGGGTACTAACGAAAGGGAAGAATTTACTTACCCTAATTAGTTTCTATTACTCATGAGATGTATGGCGACTATGCAGGAGTTGGGGTTATTGGGATCGCTCGCGTGTGGAACCCCGTTTAAGTTTCATCAGCAATTTCCTGACATTGTGACAGAGAAAAGGGGTCATGAATTAGAAGCGAGTTTCTGTTGATAGGATAGAATTGATGGAGTCACTGAAAACCGTGAATTTATTTCCAAAAATTACACAACTGAAGGTCTGGCAGGAAGCGGTCAAGGCTAATACGTGTGTGCCGGTTTCGGTATTTTTTAATCCTTGTAATAATTCGATTATTGTAATGTGAATTCAGAGAGACAGATACATGTACGAGAAATGTTACGATAAAAAATTGCATCAACAATATCAAGTTTTGGCTTTAGATAGATAAAATTTCAAATTGATATAGAAATTATTTACACAAACGTGGAAAAGGGTAGAAAATATACATGTCCATGCATGATACAGTTTCCGAAGGAGTGTTGTCATGGTTGTTGACCCATATTGGCTCGTTATTCTAAGTCTACAAAACTATTTGTAAAATTCAATTTTACTCATTTTATTGGTCGACTTTCACGTTAATCGAATCTCTCGGCTTTAACCCGACTTGTTATAATGTCCATAAGATATACCTTTTCTTCATCGTTCATAATTTTAGAGTAAGATTTTATTATGGTATTGCATTGATATCAATCTGCTGACAATATTTTGTTTGCATCATGTCATGTGTTGTAGAAACAAACGTCACTTGACTGAAATAGCTACCTCTTAGCAGTTATGACGATATATTATTATCGGAATGGGGGCCAACCCTGACTTCCAAGGCGCCTATTTTCGACCCGTGCTTACAAATATTCCGTCAGCGCAACCGATCATGGGCATCGGTATGAGAAGCACGCACCGAACAGACGACCCGCCGATGAAAGCCCCTAACAGGTGCTTTTCTCGTTCTCCTTCTCCCCCTCCCTTTCATTTTCTCCCCCCAAAATAGTGCGTCTGTTAAGTCTGAATAATAATAGTAGCCTGTATGCAATGTGTGGTCCAAGTTTTGATGGATCATTTCCCGGCATTGCACTCTAAATGCCTGCGTTGCATGGCGTGCACTCGCTGTCACGGCTCTACGCCTAATCTGGCCGGGACGAACTCATGCACGCACCTGTCTCTCTTAAAGCAAAAAAGGTGTGAATTGTTCTCATATCGGGGAGGTCCATGCTCTTATCCACCTTTATTATTACCTAAGACCCTCGGCTGCTCGTTTTGTTGCCTGCTCCATAGAGATTGGATCGCAGATAATGATTGAAGGTATATTGTGTATGTCTACATCTACAAAAGATATTAAAACTCTTTAATATAGGAAATATTAACATATCAGAAACTAGACAATGGAAATTGCAAATAGAGAGTAAGAGAGACAATATGTGTGTGTGTGTGTGTGTGTTTATGTGTGTGAGTGAGAAGGAGAGAGAGAGAGAGGACACAGTAGTCGTAATCGAGGAAGTGCCCCCCCCCCTCTCCTGCCGCACCGGAATTGCTTTTTTTTCTCTTCTTCACCAAATATATTCATTTGGTTTTATGACTGTCGCGAAGCAATATGTATTTGATTTATTCAACTGAGCCATATATTCCATGTCCACCAACCCCAACCCCCGGAAGAAAAATGGGGAAAAGGAGAGGAAGGACAAAATTATTTCTCATTTATTTATTGAATTGTCATAATCGCATAACGACAATGATGATAAAACAAATGACAACTGGAGCCAAAGCAATTGAATCGTCATGGTCACACGGAAATACACAGCTGACAAGTATCGAGGTTAATTCAAAGAATATGAGAACACACTTTTTCTATGATTGTCTTTGATCTCGTTTGTCTTACTTTTTCTCTCCAAATTTTAACAGGTCACGCCATTTTTGTCTCTCTATCGTACCTCTTTGAGGCATGTCAATGGTTGGAATCTTGGGTTTAACGATGGTCACGGTGATGGAGTTTTATCTGTTTATCTCATGGCAAGAAAAGCTTTTATTTGATCATCCATCGTTTTTAAAGACCTTATCCATAGTGAAATAGATGAATTATATATCAACGGAAAGTTTATAAGCCATATATTAAAATACTATCATATACCGTTTTAGTGTCTGTCAGAGGAGTAACAGCTCTCTGAAAACTCAAAATCTTAAGCTTTGAAAATCATAAATTGTCGAGCTAAAAACTTGCTATCGTCTCGATGACATCATCTATGTGGAGTACGCATATTCATAATGACATGAAATAATTAAGCACGGCCCATCGCCTCTGCTGTATAGGTAAGCCGATTGGGTCCACATGTTATGTCGTCACTGTAACTTCGGCAAATTTTACCCCTGTTGACCCGTAATTTGGAGGGGTGCGGAAAATGAGGTTTAAATTTGCTTTTGTGCAATACTACTTATTATTCCTTTATATTTGTATTCTACGTTCATTCAGTTTTCCACTTACAAACAGTTGTTTTCATCGGATAGGGTCTTAAAGGCATATGGTTCCCATGATGATCATTTTTTGCAGAAATCTCCAAGTCCAGTGTTTCCAACCTTAGTTGACCTTTTCCTTGACCAAGGCTTATGTTTTTTTTTTTTTTTTTTTTTTTTTTTTACAATTCTAATCCAACTAAGTCCTGAGATTGTAGCCCCCCCCCCCCTCAAAAAAAAAAGTTATTTGGCGACTTATATCGATCGGGTAGAGTGTACATTCGCAAATGAAGGATAGGATATAGGAGTATTTTTTAAGGAATCCGTCACATTTTGTTCAACTGCATGGGCGTCGGTTATGAATACTTCTACCAGAAATTGTTGATAGTATACTAAACCTATCCTTCCGTAGCCCGATTTGAACACCTAATAAACACTGTATCGGGATATCTTGTCTCCCTTTTTACTTTTTTCTGTTAAATTTGCCAACCGATAAGGAGTCATTTATATGGAATTTAAGGTTTTTGTTTGTATTGTTGGGTGCCGGGGGTGCAGGTTCTAGGCTATATAGAAGCATTATATTAATATAAATATAAATATTCCTGTTGCGCTGTCAGAGGTTGCGTGCGGTGTGAAGATAGTTTGCGTGCGCTGTCTGGCAGACATAATTAAAATTCCGTGCTACTTGATTTTTCGGCGGGCTTTAATTGGATCAACTACAGACCCAACGAAAATGGTGGCCTGTTTCTGCAGAAGTGACAATCACGGAACGGTCTTGGTTCGTTTAACGACGACAGATATATGGGCAGCGTCAGATATCATTAAGCTCATGTGTGACAATATTTGAGGCGGGTATTGGTCAGTCAGTCAGAATAGTTGGTTCGTATTGGCACATTTCCGCTTTTTAACCTTCCCGCGACCCCGGCTTGTTGTCCTCATTAGGACGATGTTTATATTTAGGCGGGTTGGTGCGTGTGATGAGGATTGCGTGCCGGGTTGTCCGTGCTCCCTGCACTTTTAAACCGTTTCGCATTCACGCGATCGTATCCATCTAGTCTTCATTCTTAAACATGATGCTAATCAGACCTGTGGATATTTGCCTGATATTAGTAGTAAATAATTGTTCAAATGTTTGGTTTGGAATGGGTATTATAATTATTCACCACCAGTGAAAACGTGTAGTGGGACACGCACCTTCCTGATCCTTTTTGCATGCAATCCACCCCCTTTTTCATGGATTACCACTCCCTTGCGTACATCCTTATTATTTTGTTTGTATTCATTAAATTTATTTATACAAACTCCAATTCGTTTTCATACATGAAAGAATGTTCTATGATTCTATCGTTGCCATTTAAGATCTCACGATGTTCTAGCTGATAATATTATGCAGGGGTATGGTTTGTAAGATAATTTTTCCCTTTAATATTCTGAGAAAGTACTGGTCAGGAGAAAAGTATGTGCAACATTTTACACAATAGATACGTTTGCTCTTTGAAGTTTTAAGTACCCACCCTACCCATTCCTTTCGTTGTAAGGCCATTAAAAAAAAAAAAACATATTTAGCGTCCTGCTTTTTTGAAAAATATGAAAGAAGAGGCCTTTTTTTCTGTTCTTTTTTCCGAAATGGCCGCTCGGTACATTTTCCCTTACAGTCGGGCTATTTTACAAGATGGCCGCCAGCATTTTTTAATATTTTTTGAAATCTGAAATTGATCATTATTTTTAGCAGTATGTTTTTCATGTTTTTATGCATTGGAAAAAAAGAAAGGAGGCTCCGAAAAAGGAAGCGGGCGGGTACGCTAAACATTTTTTTTTTGAATGGCCTTTTGCATTACCATTCCCACTTTGCCATGAGTTATTTCAAATGTCCAAGTTTTATTGAATGTACACGATGAATACAAGACACATTTTGATTGATTTTCTAGGCTTATAATATTTGAAACATGTTTGAAGTGCAAGACTATACCATAAGTGGGACTAGGTCATTGTCACCGTGACGTCACCCTGTAGATTTGGACTGTAGTTTGGCTCACGAAAAATGAGTGAAAGTGCTGAGTCATCACAGGCAATTATTGCAGCCAATGTTTGTAACCATTCAACTAACTTAACTCGACGATGTTTAAGGTTTCATCCGTTTGAGGATGTATGATTATCATCTGAAATGGCATGACCATTCATTTGTGTTGTCATCTTGTAGAATTTGAAAAATGTGTAGTTTGTCAATAAAGGGAAAATTTGTAAAAGGAGGCGAAATACATTAATTTACATTTTTGAAAGTGTATATACATGTACTTTTCAAGAGCAAATTTTGTGCTTTGTCTTCAGCGAGTTCTTGTAACGATTTCAGGCGAGTTGTATAATGCGATGATTTTCAAACAAATCTTAGTGTCAGATTTCTAAAGCAGTTCAACATCCTCAAGTTGTTTCTGTTCCGAGAGGAAGAATCTTGAATGAATTCCATCCCAGACCGTCAACACTAGGCCTACGTCAAAATCGAAAACACTCCCGAGCTCCAAGAGTACGTTTCCCTTTTGTCCGCAATATATTACTGTACATGCATTCGATGCACATGTATATGACGGGAACGTGAGATGAATTATAGTATCAGTGTGAATGGTCCCTCTCTATGATTCTTCGCACATGGCATTGCTGGCCATCGCGAGACAATCGGAAACTGCGAAGGAACCGATGCAATCCCGAGTAATCTCAATAATTTCCTCCAGTGCATGTGAACTTTGAAATGTTATTGGTCACTGATGCTGAGTCTGTATCGGCTTTATACACCCTCTGAATCCCACTTCCCCCACCCCCATCCACCCCTCCTATCCCCAACCACCCCCTTATCCCCATCCACCCCTCCTATCCCCATCCACCCCTCCTATCCCCATCCACCCCTCCCCATCCTCATCACCCCTCCCATCCCCATCCACCCCCTCCCATCCCCATCCACCCCTCCCATCCCCATCCACCCCCTCCCATCCCCATCCACCCCTCCCATCCCCATCCATCCCTCACATCCCCATCCACCCCCTCCCATCCCCCCTCCCATCCCCCCTCCCATCCCCATCCACCCCCTCCCATCTCCATCCACCCCCTCCCATCCCCATCCATCCCTCACATCCCCATCCACCCACCCCTCACATCCCCCTCCCATCCCCATCCACCCACTCCCATCCCCATCACCCCCTCCCATCCCCATCCATCCCTCACATCCCCATCCACCCCCTCCCATCCCCCTCCCATCCCCATCCACCCCCTCCCATCCCCATCACCCCCTCCCATTCCCATCCACCCCTCCCATCCCCATCCATCCCTCACATCCCCATCCACCCCCTCCCATCCCCCCTCCCATCCCCATCCACCCCTCCCATCCCCATCCACCCCCTCCCATCCCCATCCACCCCCTCCCATCCCCATCCATCCCTCACATCCCCATCCACCCCTCACATCCCCCCTCCCATCCCCATCCACCCCTCCCATCCCCATCACCCCCTCCCATCCCCATCCACCCCTCCCATCCCCATCCACCCCCTCCCATCCCCATCCACCCCCTCCCATCCCCATCCACCCCTCTCCCATCCCCATCCACCCCTCCCATCCCCTCTCCATCCCCATCCACCCCTCCCATCCCCATCCACCCCTCCCATCCCCATCCACCCCTCCCATCCCCTCTCCATCGTGGTCTGTTTTAGCAGGATCAATGCCTGTTGCGTTTCACATGAGGCGTTAGTTACTGTGTCAGTCGCACCGTGTGAAAATGACGCAGTTCCAAAAGTGATTGCAAAATGAAGAGTTCAAATTTTATTAGCGCAAGTACATGTAGTAACTTAATGCTACGGTCACAAAGGTTCGTACGAACGATAATTTCGTACGAATCTCCCTGTTTTTCCATTGTCTTCCCGAATTTCCATTGTCTGAAAATCGTTCGTACAGGGTTCGTAGCAGTTCCTAATGGCATTTGTGACCGAGGCTTAAATCAAAATGACGCCTGATACACCATTTTGATTGCATTATTACTTGCGCTAATTAATGCTCCCGTCCTTAGGTAACCAAATAAATGCTCCGCCTTGATACGAATTATTTCATCCACCTGTTACCAATAAATGTATCTCAATTGTCAGAATTCAAATCACATGCATCTGTTTGTAGTAGGTCCATGGTAGGACAAACATGGCTTTACCCACCTAACAAGCACGTAATATATACGATTTCCTTTCTGACTATTGAAATACAATTATCTGTAACAGGGGAATGAAATATTTCGTATCGAGGCTCTTAAATATGGATATACATTACGAAAATGGCCTGTTAAAATCTCAATTTCTGGCCACGGTGACGCGAAAACATGTGACCCATTTTCACGTTACCCCTTTTGGTATCTCATTCCGTATCTACTCCTTTTTTTCCTCTCCTTCCTTTATGTTTTCTTTGTTATCCTTTCTTTTATCCTATCCTATCATTCTCTCTTCTGTCTTTCCTTATGCTATTCTTTGTTTTACTATTTCACGCATGCATAGACCGATAATTCGCTCGGTTTACCGTCCTCTTTGCCATTCCGTCATCTTTTTGAAAGCTCACTAATGACACCTCGTATATAACAGGTTATCTCTTTCAATACCGACAACCTTTGTTTTGGTTATGTTACATCACTAAACGTTGATCTGACATTTGCCCTAATGACATATTTGATCCGAAAACAATCTGTCAAAGATATACCGTGACGACTTGTGTTGCGATCACATTTTTAGGTTAGGGTCACGACAAAAGGATCGGTTTAGGAAGTCGACTTGAGTCTACATAATATTTGAAAATGACCGGAGAGCAATGGTCATTGCCAGAGCATGTGTCATTCAATCTCGTCGCCATCGTCCCTCCCTTATAGACCCTGTCTACCCCCCCCCCCCACACACACACACACACATACACACACTCTATCTCTCTCCTTCTCATTCTTATTCATAACCCTATTTATCTATCTCATTCATCTCGAGTGGTGCCATAGATATTAATATTTATTTCTTGTTTGTTAATAAGTATCAACATATCATAATTTGTTTCAAGCCTCAACTCCAATTTTCTTTTTCCTTCGCAGCATGCCCTGCCGATTTTGGAGGTACGGAACACTGATGGCTACGGGGCCCGCTGGTCACCCGATGGCAAGGAGTTCAGAGGCTTCTTAGAGCCGCCCATGATCGCCGGCTGGGAAACGGGCTATAAGCATTAGACAACTCTTCAAAATCAGGAGGTTTCTTGCATTTTTGTGTGAACTATTTTATATGTTACTGGTTTACATAGCAAATCAGGAATGAATATAGAGGTGTCTTGGTCTAGTGGATACGTCACCAGGCTGTGGATTGAAATGGTTCACAAAGATCCTAAGTATAACTTAACTCTAAGTTGGACTTAAAAGTTATGGAGAGCCATTTGTAGCCTTCAAATGAAATATATTTAAAAGCGAATTATCAAGTATTTTAGACTTGTTATATATTCCACATCAAGAATACATTCCTTGAAATGCTCGAGCGCCATTAAGGCAGCCATTGTAAAAACCAGGGTAATAATTGTAGAGCGCCAGAAATGTCAAATGTAACAGACATGAGCCTATACAAGAACCCACTGTTATGAGGATGGGAGAAGGGCTGTAAAAGCATGAGGGCTCTTTGAAATCATATGGATTTAATATTCAAGTATTAAATTTCATTGTACTAGGCCTCATAGCAAAGCAATAATATAAGATTATCAGATATGCAAGAGGCTAGAAGCATTGACACTCATTGTAATCATGCCAATTTGTGCAAGCTTTTTTTTAACTATTCAGACTATATTTACTGACCTACATAGATATAGTAACGCAATTATATATGAGCCTGAGGATTATGGGGAATAAGCATTGATAAGTTATGCATAATATCATGCCGTTTTATGGAAGATTTTGTAAACTATTTTACGATGTTACTGGTCTACATAACAAAAGCTATGCAATGATATTGCTTACTGATTATATATGATATAATATATATACATAGGTATGTTATATATGATAGTTATGATATATGATTACGCTCTACTGCTATATAAGCGGCATATTTACTTATTATACCAATATTTCTTTTTAAAGAATAATTATAGACATTTTATAATCGAAAAGCAATGTTATTGCAACTAGGATTACCTTCAATTACCAATTAGATCAAAATGTTATTGTATGTTTATTTAAAGAGAGGTTGTCTGGTGATCTTAAACATGCATTTTGTCATGGTCAACACTTTACCCCAGCAAAAATGCCAATGACCAATCCAAAAGAGATTACCGATTGTTTTGAGTACTTTCCTAATTTTTTTCTTCTGCCAACTAAGTTGTTTGACGCTATTCACTTTTCTGTTTTGTGAATTTCTGATTCGAATCGACTATTTGTTTAAATATAATACATGAATATAATACATGAATATAATACATGGAGAATTCAGCTTTTAAGCTGATGATGCGATTTCACTCTCCCTTCTACATAAGAACAGTAATAATGGGATGTATGTTCGATTTTCTCTCCGCCTGACCTGTAGGCATATGAAAAGGTGAACGTTTATTGCATTACGTTTTAAACTCAAATCTTCCTGTGTAATTTCCACCCTCGACATGAATTTCCCATCTCTTTGTTTTGCCTCGCAGTTTATGTCCCTGTCAAACACAGCATGAGTTCGTAACATCATTGCTTGCGTTCAAGCTTGTAAATAAAAAAATACAACAGCCTCCTTTTTCCGATTTACACCTCAGAAATAGATATGAAACGTACTTTGGTTCATAAGTCGCGCTAACACTTTTTCAAAGTTCCAAGAAAATATTTTCGGGAAAATTAAGCTCAAGAGTTGTTGTTTGTTTGTTCATCTTTATTCAAGAAAGTATACATGTAACATAATAATAAAGATGTGACATAAAACCCAGGACAGAGATTTGTATTACATTAAATGCATCTCATGCAGGGTTGAACAATTACAATACACAAAAACAAAACGGAAAAGAGAACATTATAACGTCAGTGTTTTAAATGAAAACATTAATAATTCCTAACAAAATAACAAACACTAATTGGTCTGCAATATACCTGCATACGAAGAGCACAATACAAACTCACAAGAAGTATCACACAAAACAGGATGAGGGGCAGCCTGCTGACAAAATTTGCAAATTTGCAGTGGTATCCTGGAACCGTGTCAGTGGCGCCGTATCCTCTTAATAACCTATCTCTATCCTCTTAATAACCTATCTCACAAGAAAGCAATCAATCAATCAATCAATCAATCAATCAATCAACGTTAAATTTTATATATTAATTTTTATGAAGAGGGCCGAGATATCATGAAACTGTAATTATTCAGAAGACTCTAGTGTGAACACGGTGTTTGAACGTTCCCAGTCGTTTTGTCTCAACAGAACGCAACAAGAGTAGGTGATAATGGGAGAGGTCGTATCAATTGAAAGGTCATGTGCATCCAGTTCCAGGTCAAAAGGTCATACACGTCACCTGATAGATGCGCGGTTTTCCCAGCCCTTCATCGAAATGTGTTCTATGTTTCCAAAGGAATGTGCAATATTGATGCCAGAGCTAAACTTAAGGAAAATTGTGTCCGAGAGATAAATAGACAAAGAAAATTACAAAAATAAAGTCTTTCATACTACTGTAAAGACGATAGAAAGTGCCCCTGTATTATGAATTTCATCCCATAGTAAGCCCCCGCCCCTACGTTCGGGGGAGGGGGGCGGCCTGGTGGCAGGCAGTGAGGATAGTTCCCATATTAACTGTCAGAGTCTAAACCTAAACAAGAGCCGTACTACTTTTGTTTGTATTTCAAATACGTTGAAAGTTGTAAACAAAATTAAACAGTGGCCCTCAGGAACATGACTGCCTGATTGTTATTTTGATGACTCTGAGTTAATATCATGTGAAAAGTGACGTTTGTGATACTGACTGAAATACGTTCTGGTGTCTGATATACACGTGCTTTATATCGTTAAGCAATCTTTCACTTTCTACTTTTATAATGCAAATAATATTTATATAATAATAGGTTAGTTCCTCCCATCAAATTGTGAAACTAATTTATATTTATATAACGTTTAGTGAGTTTTTTTTATTTGTTAGATCTAAATCTGTTTTCTTGTGTTTTATTGTTTCTATAGAATTTGTATTGCAAAATTGTTTGTTGTGTTATATCTGCCAGATTTCTTAGTACAAAGCTTTTCTTTCTTTAATCGTTTTATCACAAATTAACTCTTTGAAGACCAGTTTAGATATATATAAACCGTGCCATGTAAACAAGTATCACTTTGGAAGAGCTTGTATGCAAGCTGCACATACATATATTAAAGTGGTGTATTTCCCTATTATTGTGTGCGTCAGAAGTTATAGATGTTTATATATTTTGCTTTAGTTGTTTATTCTAAAGATTTAAAATACAATTTAAGTTAAATTGTCGTCATATTATTGATGTCATTCTGCACACCAGAAGTGCCAGACTTTTTTGGTGTCAGTCATGAGATTTTCGATGATATTTTGTTTTTGTTTCATTCCAGGCGATCTGATGTTATAGGCCTGAAATGTAACGACGTGATAAGCTATTATCCATTTTTACATTTCATGTATAAGTTGCAATATCTTGTATAAAAGATTGTATATTTTTAGATTCTAGAACAATTTTATCGATGCAATTATAATCAAAATTTTACATGAACAACGTTATCCCTTGGTTTTGTTTACATTTAATGCGATTTTCGAGCCCCCTCCCCCCTCTCTCTCTCTCTCTCTTCTATTTTCTCTCTTTCTTTCTAGTTTTTTCAGTGTCTCTTCCCGATTCTTATTCTATCATTTATTACAATTCACTGAAGTTCAATTAATTGATGGTCAAAAATTAAGAATCGTCTTAGCCGGTGATTTGCACAGCACCTTTGAAAATTATGATCTGATTATATTAGAATTCACTTAAATAATGTTCACAATTCAAGGTCGTGCACTTGGTCATTAGCCAAAATGTTAATCATTTTCCGTCCACATTGCCAACCGTGTATGCTTTCTCTTAGAAATAGAATACCCCTTCTCTTGCGAGTTTATGTGGCAGTTCCTAAATCGTAAACTGAATGAATACAAGCGTGGGATGAAAGTAGCCCTGCTAATATCGAGGGAAAAATCAGTGGCGAATCTAGGATTTGGGCGAAACGGGGTTCAGTGCGTTAGCTTCGGCGCCCCAAATTTATACGTGGTCGCTTATGGGAGTTGGCCTAAAATTAGAAGGGGGAGGCAGCCAGGGAGGTGAGACTTTAACTCACATGCCCTGAGGCAGCCATGCTTTGTATGTTCCCTCCATCTCCGCCTCTGCATGGCTTGGCAGTGACGGCATAAAGAAAAAATGATGAGGCAACCACCCCACGGTCCGCCCCCGAGTTGTACGGAGAACGGGTAAATTGCGAGCCGGTTTGAAGGGCGTATAGTTTCGAGAGGACCCCCTAGAGCCTCATGCGGCTCGTATATATTTTCTTTTCGGCATAGAATAAACCTTGAACTAATAATTTACTTCACTAAATTTGCGGCTCCTTGGGCTCTCTCTCTCTCTCTCTTACTCTCTAATTTCCTTTTCAATTTCTACTCCAAAATATCTGTTTAAGATATATAACCGGCTAACGCAATTGATGAAAGTTTGATGAACTTTAGAGGCAAATAGTGAATTTAGATATGACGTCATTGATTTGAACTTGACGGGATTCGACTATGACAGAGAGAGAGAGAGAGAGAGAGGTGATTTAAAGACAAATACAGACGATCGGAAGATCGTCTGGCGGGATCGAAATTAAAGAAGTGCATTAAAGGGATCGTTTAACAATGTTAAATCTGAGATGCATGGCCCTACGTGTTATCAGTGTCTGTGATATGGTGTAATATTGAAGCCCTAAAAAAAAAATTGCGCTTCAAAATGATCATGTAGTGCCTCAAAAAAGTAAAAATCTTTGAGTGACGGTTTTACCATACTCATTTTTTTCCCGATAGACTGTGGTGTTATGAAAACCGTTAGGAGAACGCAAAATGAAATTTCGATTTTCAATCATAAATATCTTGATAATCGGACAGGCGATCGGCTTGTAAAATTCATGGGATTCCTGAATGACCTAAAGGTTTATAATTATGAATGTAGCATGAGCTAAATTAAGGATTTTGTTAAAGGATCTGAGACAAAGGTACCGGATCTCTTAAAAAAATTATTAAAAAAATAGGAAGGCAGAGATTGTTTTATTTTTCAAGTCTGATTTTCATCAATCTGTTGTTAAAGTTCATCCATTTAACTGACATTTCTATTTTTAATCAAAACGATTCTCTTATTTTCTTGGCAGTGTGCATGTTTTGATTGTAAAAGTCGCTCCGTAACATTCGAATATTTTCGTTCCGGGACAGGATAGAACAGGGAAAGATACACAGCCTCAAAAAAGAGGAGAAGGAAAACGGTTTGTTCTCGCGACATTTCTTTCTTTTTTGTTTTCGTCTTTGGTTACGATTACTCGCGAACTCGACCCCAATCGAAAGTTTGTATTTCCGTTAAAGCAACAATCAGGTTTGGCGCTGAAAGTTGAAACGGTTATTTAATTCCCTCTGAAATACATGTAAATACACCATGCCTGCTGTACATTTCATTCTCATACTGAAACGTCTGCGTTTGTGGCTCTTTATTTTTTTCTTCTATTATTTCGAGGGACTTTCTTTGTTCATATCATAAAAATAACAGCTATTTACAACAGTGTTTAAATACAGAACATGAAACTAAACCAAAATTTGTGGCTCTCTTTACCACATACGATTTTTAACAGTTGAGTGAAAATGATGAAATCCCCTGCATGCAAGAATTTTTTTTCATGTAGAAATGTTACAAATCTAAAGAACAGAAACTACCCATACGTCATCTATTCATCACCTTGCTTTGCTTATCAGATAATATCGGATTTGTTTCTTCTCCCCGCGCAAATAGTCTTATAAAGATGTGCAGTCTCCTATATCTCTTATGTACATATTGGTATCAATCTCAACTCTTGTAAGACGGGGCACTGGATTCGCTACCAAGATGGCTTGAGGCATGGATTTCAAAAAGGTGAAAGTGATGAGAATGACAGTAAACGTTATTATCGAAGAAACATTTGCTACTCCCAATATAAAATTAATATATCACATCGAAATACCTCTATCGTATTTGTTGATTTCTGGTTAGAAATTGCCCACTTCACAGCAGGTACAATGAATACTCAAAATGTGTCCGTTTTCCACGGAGACTGTCACTGTCCGACAATTGCAGAGATTCGCTGAAGTTGTAAGCGATTTATGTTTCTCCTTTGACCCGTAATGAGTATATAGGTCACGAGAACGACAGATAGGGCGACTTTACTTGTCATCATTATCCGTCAAATCTGGTTCCATTTCTTCTCAATATCAATTTTCGTGCCATACCCCTAGGAGCCCCCATTTACCTCACTTGATAATCTTCTCTACTGGTGTCTGCTGGTCTTACAGCCGTAGGCGTATAAGGTAGGAGGAAGCTGTAGCCCCCTCAGGATTTTCAAAACTCAAATATGGGGGCAACTGTCAGTCTGTCACCTCATAATCACTCAGTGATTACATGTATAATCAATATTGCTCATATTCGAAAACAAGATGCCCGAATATGTCATTTCGGTATGTTGTCTATAGTGTAAATTTCTTTTTGTGTGTGTGTGCTCACTTCCCTCGTATGCAAACGTAAAACATTAGAAAGCTGATATTGGAGCAACAGCTAGGCGTCAGCTCCCATAAAGAAAACATGAACATAATTTTTATTTCGTCATATCGATCCCAGTTGACTATCGTCTTCATGATATATCATCGCCATCACCAATATTACCTTCTTCATCACAAAATCATCATCAATATACCATTAACCTCTTCTCTCTAAAGAGGGAGAGAGAGTTTTCTCTATATGATGATTCTTTATACGACGTTTTTTTTAATTGAGTTTCGGGATAATTTTTGTTTTTGTGTGGACACGCTCAGAGAGAGAGAGAGAGAGAGAGAGAGAGAAAGAAAGAACTTTCGACAGTTACATAGAAGTTTTCGACGGAGGTGTTTCCACACATACAATAGTTGACCAGTCAAAAACATTTAAAAAATGGCTCTAGAAAAGATTCCATGGAATTTTAGGGCAATACATGGCATCCATGCTAAAAAACCTTGCAAAAAATACTAAGGAATAAGAAAGGGGTGGATGCCAAGGGCATTATTTTGTTCAACATTTGAAAGAATGTCAAAAATCACGATTTTTAATTTCTTTACAAAATTTGCATTTTCTGTAGCTTTAGCGGGTATTGAGCAGTGATTCACAATGATTTTGGAATTATCTGTATACAGTTAACACGATTGCAAAGACTTTCGAAAAATCAAACTTAGATAATTTCAATAGCCTTGTGCGTCACCTGGTCAAATCTGCTAATGTCACAGTGACATGTCTTCCGTGTCCCCCCCCCCCCCCCCACACACAAATGGGTTTGGGGTTGGGAGGGGCTAATTTGTAGAAACCTTCATCGATATAGAGAAGTCCTAGTCAACTTGTCCTTAAAAAATGAATTTTTGCGCCGTTCCGAGATCATCGTGGTAAGATGAAAATGAGGTCATGGGAACAAAAAAACCTGGCCCTCCGTGACTGGAGAAAGTATTATTTCCATCCCTAGGCTTCTATCCATCGTAATCTATCTCTCTCTCTCTCTCTCTCTCTTCTGTCTGTCTGTCTCTTCTCTCTCTCTCTCTCTTTCCCTCTCTCTCTCTCGCTTCCATCCCACCTTCTCTGGTTCTATTCTGTCCACACAACACCCCCCCCCCCTCCCAAATAAAACACATAAAAAATATAAAAAATAATGCGCGCGGTAACAATTTAAACAAAAGTTTTTTTTTAAATGCTTAAATATAGCACCGATTTGGTTACAGGAAAGTATTTTGAAGTCACGGTCGGCGTTCGCGTTTCATGATTTATCGTAAATACACGCATAAATTCTATCATTACCAAAGGGCATATATCATCAACACCTTTTTTCGAACTTGCTACTCAAGTAGTCGCTTCTACCATAATTTACGAGAGGATACACAATTCATCATTCCTATTTATTGTTGGTAACTGAATTATTGCCATATGTCGTGCAGACGGGGTAGAAACTCGTTTTCAGTCAACACGCGATGGCTAAAATTTCTTTCCCAGTGTTCATGATGATTACTTGGTCCTCATTTGTGTGTAACCATGGTTACAATGGCAATACATGGGAAATGTAGAAATCGGATAGGGGAGGGGGCTCCATTATAGATTAAAACGCAAGCAGGTAGGACAGTTTGAGGGGGCATGGGGCTCTCCGAGAAAGGGGCGGGAATAGCTTTCAGATCATCATAACGATTTTATCTTATAGATCGTAATTATCCAATCCAGGAACATATAAAGCGCCAATATCTAGTTGCCTAATCAATTACCATTTACACAACTGAAATACTAACAGTGAGAGTGGGTGATGATTGATGATGATCGGTTTTGAATTAGACTAATAAAATCAGCCTAAGTACAATAAATTTGACGTTTATTTACAGCCTTTCCCTTACGGTGAAGATCTCCAAACTTGTAAAAGGGCCAAAATGTTGTAAAAAATCATAATTGAAAACTTTCCTAAAATTATAATGGCAAACATTTATTATAAGCAAAATTACAGTCATTATTCGTTTTGAACTTGAATAAGCAACTAGCAGTGTTTTATGCACCCCATTTGATGTGTACAAAATGAGGGCTTCAATTTTCACTCTTAAAGAGAAAATCACAGAGTATTTTCATCTGAAATAAATACCTTCATAAACTCATTTGCTGCTAAAATAAATGTTGAGATAACTTTTTGAGGGCTTGACAGTTCGTGATAGGGGTTTTAAGAAAAATAGTACGAAGTATCCTGATTAACTTTTTATGATGAGCCCTGATTTTACATCCAAAATGGATTAGAATTCATGTTTAAAGAAATAATAAAATACCCGTCAGAGACTTTAAAGTTTCTGAAAAACATGAGAGCCTGAGGGTTAGATTTGTTGTTGCAATAGGACCAAAAACAACTACTTCTTTTGGACACCCAAAGAACACTTCAGACAATGTAAGAAAAGAGATCCATTTTTGTTTTTGTGTTTGTTTATTTTTGTTTGTTTGATAATCAGAGATTTTTGAGACACGTGTAAACTATACTGGTACCGCTTTTTTTTTAAACAAAATAATTTTCTTTTCTTGTGAATTTGTTTCAGACTTATAAAAGTTACGACCTAGCAAGAAAGAGAGAGAGAGAGAGAGAGAGAGAGAGAGAGAGAGAGAGAGAGTGAGAGAGAGAGAGAGACAGGCAGACAGACAGACATACAGAGAGGGACAGAGAGAGACAGAGGGAGAGAGACAGAAAGACGGACAGAGACAGAGTAGAGGGTGGGGGAGAATTTGCGTTCTGGAGTGGGGCCAGGATGATTTACGTGTATATTTTATGCACAAACTATTTCAATTATCGTCGCTACTGAATTATTTCCGTCGAGAATGTACATGCACGCGATGGGAGAGACACGGCGTGGGCGAGTTCATACGGCCACACATAAAACTTAGCGCCCTGGCATGAGTCTAGATAATTTTATGTAGGGGCACAAGTATTGGGGGGCGGGGGATTGGGGGCACACCGTTCTTACTCGGTAGATGAGATGAGAATTAACAAGGTCGTTATTTTGGGAGGGTGTAGGAAGGGGACGCAGCGTCTTCTCCTCATGTTCTCAATCCCTATATTTTTCTCTTTCTTTCTTTTTCCGTCCCCCTACATTTTATGTGCCCCCTGTAGCTACGTCACTGATAAGGTTCTTCGACTCGAGCTCCGGTGACAATCTCACCTGTGTTAATTTTCTCCACTGACCGAATGATCAACCTTGTTGATCAAACTCCACCTTACCTTAAACACAACTCTTGAAGCTATCCTAAAATCAATTCTCAACCCTAACCCTAGCCCTATATCTTTGACAAAATAAAGCCCTGAGTAAAATGGCATTTTGATTTGTGGTTAGCTTCTAGTGGGGAGGGCGGGGTGGATAACATTCCCTTTCCAAAATAGCATTACTTCAGTAAACAAGAATCCCCCCTTTCCCGGCAAAAATGGGAGGGCCCCCATTTTTATCGTCAAACAATACTAAAAAGCTCCCGGTGAGTTTCTTGTTGCCTGGCATCAAATTGCAGAAAATAGGTGCTCCCAGTGGCGGAACCAGGGTGGGGGGCGTGGGGCCCGGGCCCGGGCCCCCTCTCCTGGGAAAAAATACAGGTAAAAACACATTAATTTTTCCTTTTTTAGGAGATAGGCCCCCTCTTTGGCCCCCTCCCCTACCGACGGTTGGATCCGCCCCTGGGTACTCCCACTTACAAAATCGTGGTTTCGCAACTGTAGCGAGTTATGATCATGTAATAATTATGGATGAATGCTTTAAACTATCATCCAACCAAATCTTAGAGTTACATATAATGACGACACTGTAAAATAATAAATCTTAACTATCTTTTCATTTGAACACGTCTTGATGATGCCATTGAACCCGGCTCTAGCCTTGACATGGATCGACTGGACGCTGTGTGTACTTTTTTCCATGATTGTTCGTCTCTTTATCCTTTCTCATCGGGGAATATATTGTTTGGCGCATTGATGCAGGACTATAAATCAAATGGAGAGAAAGTTGTCACAATTTCAATGTAGTCGTTTTGTTCCTGTCCCTCCTTCTGTTCGATAATTATGCCATGGTGGGATTCGTCGTAAAGCTCCCATGAAACTGATCGTTCTATCCATTGGCATCACTTCTGCCCCCCCCCCCCCCCCCCCGTTGCACATAAAACGTTGTTCCGATTGCGTTATTCCCTGCGTCTAACGGCTCTAGCCTATATGTTATACACCAGTAATTCACTGCATTGCTAATTTTGCGATTCATTTGTTATAGTATGCCACCCTCAGATGGGCTCAGAATGCGCTTGAAAGACCGCTTCACTCAGTGACGTAGTCTTACGTCAGTCAAAGGTGACGCGCGCCTCGTGTGCAACTTGCATAAGATTAGCCTTACACTGTGTCAAATTTGAAATAGTTCTTATTATCGCGATTCTAGTTATATTCCCTGTCAATATGGTCTGTCTCTACGCTGAAATTTGATGGATCTGTTGAGGTCCATTCGAATCAACTGCTTTGTCCATATGGTATAACATCACACGCCGCGCGTCCCTTCACATACACATGTATGTTATGTATCTTATACCGCATGAACAACAAAATGACATTTTAATTCGCTCTCCTTATCATATGAGATTGTATCTCGGCATGCTCTGAAACCCAGTTTATAAGATCTCATATCGTTTTCTGACGCCTTGAAACAGTCCATGCTCCGATACCTCAGTTACAGCATCAAGACCGACAGCAGACCAACAAGAGACCCGACAAAAGGTTTACTACCTTTGTCGGACGGTTTGCAGTCGCACACATACATCATTATGCTGAGAGCCAGAAGGGCGTTGTCTTTATTTAGTTAAGGTAACTCTGGCTCTTAGTCTTAGCAGACAATATTATCATGATATGGATAAACTATATACACCACGCATTCAAAACATTACACACGTGTACATCCTTAGTAGCGTATAAACACCGACTAATGTCCTAACACCTCCCCCTCTCCCACACCCGGCCCCTCCCCCTCTCCCACACCCCGGCCCCTCCCCCTCTCCCACACCCCAGCCCCTCCCCCTCTCCCACACCCCAGCCCCTCCCCCTCTCACACACCCCGGCCGCGCGTTTCCGTTTTACACCCTGCCCTAGGCTTTTCTCCAATAAAATTTTACAAACCGACTGGTATTCGGAGTCTAGTCGTCCACATCTTGCCTCGGCGCTCTGCACACCACCAGAACTCTGAAAACGTCACGTAGCGCTAGCTAACTCTCTATACTAGTTGATCTTCCTAGTCGTATCATTTATTTTTATCCATTAATACGCAATACTCTAAGAGCGTGAGGATGCGTGATCAGCTCGCAAAATTTAGCCCAGCGATAACAAAACAATAATATATCGGGAAAACCGTCTTGAACAAGAAGACCCTCGCATCCCCAATTGAAATTGTACATAAGCTTTGGCTTCGCTATTCTTGACGTCGATATAAACAAACTTAGACTTCGGATACAGCATGTTTCGTGTAATTTCTTGCCGAAAAGCCTAGGGCAGGGTGTAAAACGGAAACGCGCACCCCGGCCCCTCCCTCCTGAACATGGATCAATGCTCCCATAATGCACTTTCTCGCAATTGCTATGGCTGTCGATTGAATCCAGTGATGTCGCGATTGCGCATCTCCGGTGTAAATTAATTTTCCTGCCCCTTGATCCAATTAGAACAGACTCAATAATACTCATCGGAACATCGGAATCAACTATGACGTGAACTTCATGAATGATGCTTGGCCGTCGCCACCGCAATCATGTTCACAGAGTTGTCATAACATTCCAGACTTTGTCCATTTCCTGCCAATAATCGTAATTGTTCTTTCCCGGCAAAAGTTTCATCGTTTTCTATCCGTCACGTGACTACCAGTGCCAATTCAAATGAATAACAACAATAACTACATTCATATTGTAGCTAGATTTACATTGCACCCTATATCCATCCCACAAATGCTCAATTACCCTGTCCATCCCTGCTGCCCTTAGGTGCTCAAAACATTAAAGGAATAAACTCCTACCAAGTACTCATTTGCTACAGTGGCAAATATAGAGTAATGTCTTTAGGCAGGCGCGGATCCAGGATTTCTTAGGGGGGGGGGGCCAAATTTGAAATTATGCAAGCCAAATATTGGTACGTAATGGTGACACCGGCAGTGGCGAAATGAGCAAAAATGTTTGGGGGGGGGGGGGGGGGGGGGGGGGGGGGGGGGGTGTAGACAAAAAAATCCGCACCACACCACTCTTACATGCAGGCCCCGCTGAACGTTTCTCTAAGTAGGTGGGGGAGGGGGTAGACATTTGCGATCAGGTAGAGCGTTGCGTAAATTGGCGTGGGGTCAAGGGGTGGAGCCCCCAGAAGCTCAGAGGGATAGGCATTTCATTTCGGTCAGATGAGCATATTTAGATACCTTATTTGTGACACTGGCGGGACACAAATTCGTGTGGGGTCCAGGGGGCGGAGCCCCCAGAAGCTCAGGGGTTTTATACATTAAATTACCGTCAGATGAGCATATTTTGATACCTTATTTGTGACACTGAAGGGTCACGAATTGGCGTGGGGTCCAGGGGGCAGAGCCCCCGTAAGCTCGGGGGTTTGGGGCAATAAATTACGGTCAGATGAACATATTTTTATACCTTATTTATGACACTGGCATGTCACGAATTGGCGTGGGGTCCGGAGGGTGGAGCCCCGGAACCTCAGGGGGGATGGGCATTTAATTACGGTCAGATTAGCATATTTTGATACCGTATGTGTGACACTGGCAGGAAACAAATTGATGTGGGGTCCGGGGGCGGATTCCCCAGAAGCCCAGGGGTTTTATACATTAAATTACCGTCAGATGAGCATATTTTGATACCTTATTTGTGACACTGACAGGTCACGAATTGACGTGGGGTCCAGGGGCTCAGAGGTTTTAGGTAGTAGATTACGGTCAGATATGCATCCAGGGGCCCGCCTTAGGGCCATTGGTTGGGTTCAGGGGGCAGAGCCTCGGTAGCTCAGGGCAAGGGCCTTTTGCCCCCCCCCCCCGAACTACAACTTGTCGGCGGGAAAATTGCAACTGATATCCCCCCTTCTTTTCTTTTCTTTTTCCTCTTTTTTCCTTCCCTTTATCTCCTCTTTTCCTTTTTTCTTTCCCTTTCTTTCCTTCTCTCTTATTTTTTGATGGGGGGGGGGGGGTAACAGCTTGGAGGCAAGGCAGCCTCCCCTTTCGACCTCTTTCTTTTTTCCCCTTTTCTTTTCTTCTTCCTCTTCTTTCTTTTTCTTCTCTCTCTCTCTTACTCTCTTTCTTTTTTTGCGGGGGTGGGGGGGGGGGGGCAAGGCCCGCTCGACCCCCTAGATCCACGTCTGTCTTTAGGGTAATAGTTCCCGGCGGACTCGGACAACGAACCATGTGATCCGCAATCCAGTGACGTATCCACTAGACCGCGATACTTCTGTACATGAAGTTGAGATAACAAGAAAGATCTAACATAATTATATTTTGTGTTCTGTAATTCTCCATTGTACTATTCATGTGGGATTTTTTTAGTGACCAAAAGCATCGACCAGAATTAATGAAGATTACCCATCAATGTAGCACCAATGAACGGCATATATATAAAGACATGACATTGTTATTTTTATTGAATTGAACGGATCATGCAATCGACGCCTTGTCTTCAGCCGGCATTAATAAAATATCGAGTTTCTTTGGAAGAGGGCATATCCAATTGAATATGAGTATTAGGCTGACATTTGCCGACGGAATTCCTAGGAAACCAATACTGAATCTGAATGGGAGGGATTTCTCTTGTTTCCTCACCCCTTCCCTTCAAATTAATAATGACCTGATAACGAGAAAAGTAATTTTCTAATGCCCTTTGTTTAGATTGTTATCTGTTACATTTAATCTTAAAGTCATAAATCTTTGGAGGAACTTGGAAGTGACATCCGTTTACTTTTTACGACAGGAGAATTCATCATCTTATCATCACTGACAATCATAGCGCTCTCCGCCTTGGTCCTCGCTATCTAACGAGGTCCTCACCTCTGTCACACCAAGAGGCGCCAACCAGGTTATCTTAAACAACATTTACATCCATCAAATCTTGTCAAAGTATTAATGGTGGAGAAGACAAAATACATTCTGGTGTTGATCGTGGATATGCCCTTGCTTCGAGCTTTGTTTTATGATTATGTGAACCTGTCCATGTTTTCATGCGATTGTTCTTTTCTCCTGTCATGCTGGTGGTACCTTGTTCTCTTCAGCTAAATTGACGTTCGTTTAAGCTGCTACCATTAAACCTGACTAGATGTTTGTATTTGATAACATTGCTGCCCTAGTTTCTTTCTCCACCTGCTCTACCACTACTTCCCCCTCCACCTCCACCTCCATCTCCTCTTCTCCTACCTACCAACATCTCCTCCTCCTACTCCTCTTCCTCCTCCTCAAACGCCATTCATATTCATAAGGACCGCTATTCATAAGGTCCGCTATTCATAAGGTCCACTATTCATAAGGACCGCTATTCATAAGGTCCGCTTTTCATAATTGGAGAAAAGGGTCATTATTCATAAGGGTCATTATTCAGAAGGACCGCTATTCATAATCAAAGAAGAGGGTCGGTATTCATAATAGGAGAAGAGGGTCGCTATTCATAATACGACGAGAGGGTCGCTATTCATAAGGGTCCCTATTCATAATATTACAAAAGGGTCGGTATTCATAACACAGAAAGAGGGTCGCTCTCCTATTATGAATAGCGACCCTCTTCTCCTATTATGAATAGCGAACCTCATTTCGTATTATGAATAGCGACCCCTTACTCCTATTATGAATAGCGACCCTCTTCTCCTATTATGAATAGCGACCCTCTTCTCCTATTATGAATAGCGAACCTCATTTCGTATTATGAATAGCGACCCTCATTTTGTATTATGAATGGCGACCCTCTTCTCCTATTATGAATAGCGACCCTCTTCTCCTATTATGAATAGCGACCCTCATTTCTTATTATGAATAGCGACCCTCATTTCGTATTATGAATAGCGACCCTCTTCTCCTATTATGAATAGCGACCCTCTTCTCCTATTATGAATAGCGACCCTCATTTCTTATTATGAATAGCGACCCTCATTTCGTATTATGAATAGCGACCCTCTTCCCGTGTTATGAATAGCGACCCTTATAAGTAATGAACCTTATTTCGTATTATGAATAGCGACCCTCTCGTCGTATTATGAATAGTGACCCTGATTTCATATTATGAATAGCGGTCCTTATGATTAATGACCCTTAATATGAATTATGAATAGCGACCCTCATCTCACGTTATGAATAGCGGTCCTTATGATTAACGAACCTTATTTCCTTATGAATAGCGACCCTCTTTTGCCATTATGAATAGCGGACCAGGAAGTACGGGAATTTACACGTTATGAATAACGGTCCTTATGAATAGCGGACCTTATGAATAGCGGTCCTTATGAATAGCGAATAGACCCCACCTCTGATACCCTCCTTAATTCGACTCTTCCCTTTTCTCCTCCTCTACCTCCTCCTCCACTCACATATCCTCATCTCCCAATTTCACTTCTCCTCCTCCTCAACCTCTATTATCATCTCTTCCCCTTCAATGTCCTCACCTGCTTTTCCTCTATCACCACCACCACTTCCTCCTTATCCCTCTCCGTCACCCTCATCCAAAAATTACTACCAGAATAATCTTGTTTAATACTCAAGCGGGGCACAGTCGGTTCTAAAGCGAGCGAAGCGAGTGAGCAGACATTTTTAATTTGCTATAAATTTGATGTTGTAATCAACGTACTAGATATGATATGAAATAATGTATGCAGGAACCTCGCTGCCTAATATACGTGAACACAATAATCATATCTTCGGTCACCTCGACACACGAATATGACGAAATTCGGGAAACTCGTTGCCCAGGATTCTCCTGTTTCTAAATGTTGGGAACGGGTGCAGCGTACGACCGTGGTACAAATGTGATTTCGATTTAAAAGATATTAAGATACATTCGGACATCTTGCTGTCATATAGAAGGATATTCGGGCACCTCTATTTCCAAATATGGAGGTATCCTGTTCCAAATGTTGCGAGCGAGCAAAGCGAGCTAGAAAGAAAGACCTTCGTTTTCTTTAAAGCGTTATTTTCTCACGAAATCTCATACCTTATCAGGTTCTAATATTTTGTTTTCACGAAATCGACATTATTCTAATGTTTTTTCTTCATGCAACTACTTTTTTCTCGCCGCACCCTAGATGTGTCTTGCGGCACCCCGGTTTAGAAATGATATGATGAGAGATGCTTCGGAAAAAAGAACAGGAACAGGATGGCAGAATTGTGATCTCCATAGTCATTATTTTCATGTACTTGTACATGAATCATGGTGTTGACTAAAATCAAGAAATAGGTGTCCATATTTGTATGCCCTTGGAGGGGATGGGGGAGGGGGAGGGGTCATTGTAAAGTTAATTTTACAATCGTACTTATGTTTTAAATCTAAATTAAATGGGAAGATTGATTCATGCACATAAGATGCATTTTAGGATGGCAGAAGGGGTGTTTCAAACACATCGTGAACGTACACTTCTTACGATAAACATCTTGACAATGAGCGTCCCTACTCTTCTTGAAGGGAGATATGAAACACGCTCCCTTGAAGATGGCGTTGATTCCTATCTCGTTTGTTAAAGCGGAAGTCTACTCTGATATTAAGTTGATTTTAATAATTGCATAAAATGAGAAAAGCAAATTAGTGAAAGTTTGAGCAAAATCCGATTAGCGATAGGAAAGTTATGATGTTATCATCATTGAAACACAAATTGGCAACACTGTGACGTATCATGCGAGCTCCTCCCTTATTTGCTCTTTACAGAAAATGTCATAAACTTCCATTTTCTTAGTTATTGATGACGGGATAGATTTTGTTTATACAGGGATTGTTTGAAAACATATTTGCAACAGTTACATAAAGGGTGAATGTATGATTGAACATTTTCTTATCAAAGGGGAAATACAGATTTTTTAATTTTTTTAATTTTTAGTACAGGGCAAATAGGAGGGGCGTCACAAAGATGCTAATTTGTGTTTGATTGATTGCTCCTTCGAAAATTCATAACTCTTTTATTTTGTCTTCAAATTTTCACTGTCCTGTTTCTCTAACTTTTCTGCTTCTTTTGAAACCAACTTGATATCAGGGTGGACTTCCCCTTTATAAGAATGCCCGAGAAAGAAAGAAAAAAGATGAAAAGGGAGAACAAGGTGAATGATGTGTAGTTGCACACCATCGCTTGTTTCTTTCTGTCATGTTTTGAAATGAAGGGAAAACCCAGGCGAACTTTGACTCACAAGCCTGTTTCCCGTCGAAAGGTTGATCAACGCTCCCAGGGAGGCAATGTTTGTTGCGATGTAGAAAGGTGTAAGATGACATGACCGTGATCACGGGCGTCGGTAAAAATAAATAAAGAGAAACAAAGAAAGAGAGAGAGAGAGAGAGAGAGAGAGAGAGAGAGAGAGAGAGAGAGAGAGAGAGAGGGAGATTCAATATTTGAGACCTCTTTGCTCCTACATTTTGGCACGTATATGCGCTACCTTTCAAGATCTCTCTTGACTAACTGTAATATTAAAGACAAATGTTTGTCAGAATTGTATCCCGTAATGGGAAATGTTTAAAGTCCCTTGATTTTTTTTTCTTGTGTCGTAATCTTTAGTAGCTTTTATCTTATCTTCTCTATCCATTTCAGCCGACCTCTACTCAAAGATCATCTACCCACCATGGCTGTTTCGACCCGCATTTGTTCCCAAACTTCCAGTCTTACATCTGTAATGCCGCCTTCACTTCCTGTATATTCCCCTTAGCAAGCAAACAAGCAAGCAAGCAAAGAAGCACCATGAGACCGAAAATAAATGTTCTGTCATCACCGTCGATGAAATGTTCCTGGTTTGTAGGAAGGAAATCATCCTCTTGTTTCAATAAAACCAGGCTTTGATGAAGATTACTTTATTCGGGAGGAGGAGAAGAAGGATAAGATCTGGGAGGGGTGCGTTGTTACTTACAGACGTTACTCCCTTCGCTCCTGCATCAAAGGTCTCGATTCCGCACGGACGCGCAGTCTTTCAAGACCCCTCCGATTTAGATGAGGGGTGATCGAGTTGCCATGGCTACCAGGGATCGGTGAAACCTCTAAAGTGATGCCTGGTTAAGGCTTAATCAGGGATGGGATTGCAAATGTAGCATAAAGAATGACAACAATCGTGGATTGCCTTCACCTACAGCCGCACGTAGGCATACCCTGGCGAAGAGACCTCTATTCAACTTTCCTCGAAAGATGTAAAGGATATAGCTTCATGATAGCGCCAAACATGCGGACTTCGACCTCCTGTAAAATTCTCTGGAATGCAACTTTGGCCCGACTCATGCGACACGATCTGACAACGATTCGATTTGGAAGAATTGCAATAGCATCTAACCGTGAACATTCAAGCCTGTACAATCCTAATGATAGAGGATCTCTATAATCACATGATTAATAAGTTCTAACTTGTAATTGATTTCAAGCTTTCTTGGAGGAGGAGGAGCTATTCGCCTCAAAATCATAGTGACTTCCGACCAGTTGTGTGATTGTCTAGGATTTCATGCCGATTGGGCTAGTGTTAGGGTTAGGGTTTATTTTGAATAAAATGCTTTTATACATTCCAGTTTTTAGTATTCTTATCATTATTTAGAACCTAAATCCCGAAGACGATGATTGTTAACATTTCCATATTTATTATAATTATACCATTTATTTGAAACAATTGGATCGCAAGAGACTCATATAGTGTGCGTTGGGCATCAAATTGATACAAATTGAGTTTTATAGATAAGTCAAATTATGAACAATTAAAAATCCTTCAATTTGATATCAATTTCATTGTGGTTATATGTAGTGTATACATTTTTTTTTTAAATAGTGTTTTTCGTGGATATTTTCCCCCTGTAATTTTTGCCAGTATCTCGGTATATTAACTGGACGATAATGATTGGACATTTGGTTGTACAGATTCAAAGAAGTATGAGTGCACTTCATAAGTACTTTTTCTATACTCTGCGATTTTTTTTGAGGAAGTATGGGCATGGGCAGTAATCGCCCCATCCTCCACCCCACCCCACTCCCCTTTCAGCTGGTTGTCATAATCTTGCCCATGGCCAAGGCAAGTTAGTGCATCAACATAAATAATATACAATGAATGGTTTGATTTGATAGTTTATTTTGCCTGACTTCTAAGAAATCATGTGTATGATGGTAAACAAGGTGGACACGGGCAGTTGCCCCTCCCCCTCCACATACACACACACTACATGTATCAACTGTTAGAAGATTGTTGCATGACTCGTGCATGAAACAGGTATAGGTACCCGACATACCAAAGTGCTAGCTACGTAATTTTTGGCAGCTCGGCTACATGACCTGGGGGTGTTTAATAAAGATCCTATGTTGAACTTATCGCTAAGTTGGACTTAAAAATTATGGAGAGCCGTTAGCATCTACGAAAATACTTTGTAAAAGTTATTTTAAAAGACATAAAATGTGATTTAAATCATTCATATTTTCTAGTATCAAGGAGATTTCATGTTCTTGATGTGGAATTTATAAAAAGTCTAAAATACTTGAATGTTTGCTTTTGAATATATTTTATTTCAAGACTACAAATGGCTTACCTTAGAGTTAAGTTCGACTTGAGATCTTTGTGAAACACCACCTGGATAACAATGTTGGTGCGCCAGGAGCCTC
This sequence comes from Strongylocentrotus purpuratus, assembly GCF_000002235.5. Taxonomy (NCBI): domain Eukaryota; kingdom Metazoa; phylum Echinodermata; class Echinoidea; order Camarodonta; family Strongylocentrotidae; genus Strongylocentrotus; species Strongylocentrotus purpuratus. The sequence goes on along the minus strand of NW_022145599.1, from coordinate 22,980,378 downwards.
ACGGGTGTGACAAACATCGCGCTATATAACAGCCAGCATTATCATGATAAAAGGATTAGTGTTATGCATAGTGTTTGGTCCAGCGTCGAAATCAGGAATTTAGTTAGTGTAGGAAATTGTTCCTGATGCCATTGCCGCCTATTATATTGTAGAACCCATTACCTCAATACCTCAATACCCGACCGTTTAGTAAAAGCCTTTGTGAGCCCTAGACTAATGGTCGGTTGGTTAGCTGGGTAAGGTTCAATGCCATGAGAGGATTGTTCCGTCTCCCGTGCATGCTTGGTGATAAGGAGGACGGGATTACCCCAGATGTTGACAAACCTGGGGATAGATCGACACTTGACCCCAAAGTATAGACCTCCCTGTAGGATTGGGAGACATTGGGGAGAGGGAAAGAGAGAGGTACTAAGCAATAGTCTGGAAATGGAATGGATGGAGAGAGAGAGAGAGAGAGTGTAAGGTACAATGGGAGAGAGAAAGATGGGGAAATAAGGGTGAGAAATTAAAGAGAGAGAGAGGGGGGTCGGAATATATGCCTAGAGCAATATTGAAAATAGAAGAGAGAGGAGAGGGGTGTGAAAGACAAATAGTAGCCGTGTTGAAGATAAAAGAAGTAAATTTAGAAAAAAAAGATATGGAGATAGAAAGAGAAGGAGAGAGATTTTAAGGAGAGGGAAGCCACAGATGTAATTTTAAAGAAACAGTATCCCATATAAAGCTTGAAAAGTTGGAAAAAAGAGATGTTCACACAAAAGAATTATCTCGTCGTTTCACCTCTAGGAAAATAGAAGATGCAATATAGCTCTTTCATTTTTTTTTGGGGGGGGCGGGGGGCGGAGGGCGGGGGAACCCAATTTTATTCAATGAATTGTTTCCGATCAGACTCGTATTGATAAAATACTGCATTGTATATCACGAGTTTGATTTGCGTGCACTTGAAAAGAAACTTCAGGCAGAATTCACTTGCAAAGGTCAAACAAGTTGGCAACCGGTAGCTGATGGTTGGTGAAATGTTTGAACAACTTCCGTTCGACTCATTCATTCTAAATCACCTTCTCTCTTTCTCTCTCCCCCCCCCCCCCCCCTCTCTCTCTCTCTCTCTCTCTCTTTCTCTCTCTCTCTCTCTCTCTCTCTCTCTCCTTTTTATTTATTTTGCTCTTTCTCCCTTTATGCACGTGATGATTCTCTTCACTTGCAACCTCCTTTTGTAACTAGTGAAGTTAACATGGCTATGGTGATATATTAATGTAATCAAAACTTGGGTGAAAACTGACATTTACAATATCTTACATCATTCTGTTCTCAACCGAAACGTTGAGTTCTAGTAGAGGTAAGAAAAATGTCACTTTTAGAATTCTTTTTATTTCCTCGTGAAAGAACAACATACTATCAATGTTTGATGGAAAGGAATGCCTTCCGATTCGTTCCAGCACACACCATGATTTTTTATTCTTCTAAAAATGTATTACTCAAGAGGGTCTATTCTCTGTTGAGGACCTATAATAATATGCTATCCATAACATATTTTGAGTAGTGCCCCAAATGAGATGGCACTTAGGAGGAAAAAAGAAATTATTGATATTTTTTACACTACAAACGGCCAATTTTAGATTTGCATAGAATAAGTTATCACATAACTGAAACATTAATAACTTTGTGATTATTTGTCCGATTTATTTTAAACTTTCACCATTCCATCTTTTTATGTTTCTACTTTCACAGAAATGAACTAATTGTAATGGTTGGTTGCCCTTTAAGCACAGACTGACATCAAAATTTTACTCATGTAAACTCCTTATGATCACGTAATCTTTTCATTCAACTTGGGAAAATGTATGTTTTACCTCAAAAAACGTGAGCTACCTGACCCGGTGTCTTCTTTGTTATGATTTAATATGGTCCATTCCTAGTAATTTCTAACACCTTCAACATAAATCTTGTTCAGACCCGGTGTCTTCTTTGTTACGATTTAATATGGTCCATTCCTAATAATTTCTAACACCTTCAACATAAATCTTGTTCAGACGGGGTTGTGCTATTTGGCGTAAGTTAATCCAGGGAGGTGAAAGAAAGGAGTCGAAACTCTTGTAATAATTCAAACGCATTCGTGAGTTCTAAAGCGTAACAATGGGCTGTTTAACATTCCACTTGGCTTTGAAGTTCCATGCTCCGAGCCGCGCTTCCACTGCAGGAATCTTTGGAGGCCAGGCACCAGTTCCACATTTATTACAAAATATTAAATTACCGGCAAATTCCAGTGTAATTATCAACTTTATATGGGGATTGTATTGGGAATAGTGCATTAAATATGTCCTAATATTCAAATTATGCGAGGAAACCCGTTTACTTGGTAGACTTCACTGTAAGACACTATTGAGTGACTGACTGGCTTTTTTTTTCTTCTTTGGTAATAACATCCATAAAATGAACGGTAATGGGTACATGAGCATTTGTCTACATCAATAACCCACTTCTTGTAATGGAATCTTTGCGCAGCATAAAACGTACGACCATTAGGTACAAAGGTCTGAAAATCAGACTTGGCTCTATAGCTCTTAAATCGATTCGACAACTAATAGTCGTTATTTTCCCACCTAAAGACATTTTCAAACCCTCCCCCCCCCCCCTTTTTTTTTTGTTAGGGAAGTTTTAAATTAGTATTATTTTTCAAATGCCGTTGGAATGTAACCTTTTCATTTTTTTGGCCTGCAAATGGGACATAGTACCTTTAACACGACCTTCCACCGACCAGCGTAACTTAAGCAGAGCCATACACAGAGTTTGGCCAACCCGGCTCGAGTTCGACACAATATGGCGAATCCTGCTTTGTTGGGCAAGCACAAAACAAAAGAATATACGCCATGTTGTGACCCAGTGAAACCAAGTTGGCCAAACTCTGTGTATAGATGGCTCGTGAAAGGTCACAGACACTCCCGTAAGTTGAGAGCATCCACACGGTCAATTTACGCTACCTTCTAGTCGTGTCAGCGAGTTACTCATGGAAAAATTCAGAAGTAAATAGGTCGGGGTAAAGGTAGGGCGGTAGGCGTAGCTAACACGATCATCGTTCAGACGGGCACTATAATTACTCCGACCTCTACACCTACCTCACTATATTTACCATGACCTTTAGTTACCATGGGGTAAGTTGCCTTCGTCTGAACAAGACTACTCGAACAGCTTTCGCACACAATACTATCGTGGAATGAACACCCGACAGTTTTAATAAATACCGGCTCCCTGTTACTGTATACCTTGATGCAAATTTAAAATGTTCCTCTCATACTAGTCTTACGTTATAGTTCCCATGTCTTTCTGGTACATACCTTCTTTTTTTTAAATCTTAAAACAAAAATCTGTTATACCTTCGTTTCATTTTCGCCTCTTTCGTTTTTTTTTTAATCTGTGTTTTTTATTAAAAAAAATATTCAAATATAATTTACATGGACAATAGACTGCTCTTATTCATAAGGGAATCTACCATTTACAAGCTCAGCTTTTTTCTAGATTCCCTCATGTTCAACTTTCACTATAAATATAATTGTCTAATTTCAGTTCAAATACCGTACAATTATATTTATATCTCCGTATTTTTTATATTTTTGTATTGCTTCATATTATTGTATGTATTTTAAGACCTAATGAAAAAAATATTGTTTTCATTCTTATTTATGATTTATGTAATGAATGTGAATGTGAAATATGACATAAAATAAACCTGAAATAAAGACTGAAACTGAAGGTCGAGGACGAAAGAAACAAATGAGATGTTTCCAAGTAAGAAGTTGAAAGTGATTCTTGGCTGAGGCAGTAGGGAACTTTCTAGAGCAGAGGGAGGCTGGTGGGATTACTCAAGTTGTTGACAAACCTAGGGCTAGATTAACCCTTGACCCCATAAAACACGACCTCCCTGTAGGATGACTGGAGAAGAAAAAATGAAAAAGAAAATTGAAAATGAATGAAAAGACAATGTAGCAAATTTGGGTTCACAAAAGGTTATAAATGGAAACGGTGGATGAGAGCATTGCTGTTGTCTTCAGATAGCTAGGTTGTCGATAGCATGCAGTTTTTGCGAAGGTGATGAGCGTTCAGTACCATCAAAGTTGTTTAACGGCAGCAGTTATCAAAGAGCAATCGAATTTTTTTAATAAGTTCATTTCCATGAAAGCAGACAAATAAGACAAATAAAATGGCGAAAGTTTGTAATAAGTCGGACCAATAATAAGAGAGTTATTTAGTTCTGAAATCACTTAATCTAGATTTATGTCAGCGGATTTTGGCGTCGGCAAGTACATTCTCGTTTGACGTGTACACAAAATATATATGATAACTGTTTTTTCTCCTTAATGCCTTCTCCCTTGGGACATTACTCAAAATATATTATTATAGGTCCTCCAAAAGAAAAGACCCTCCTGAACCATACATTTTTTTAAAGTCGAAATTTTAGTACTTTTATGTGTTGGAACAATGGGAAAGTTGTCCACCACTACATCACAGAGACATAACCGATTCATCCAATTTGAAGGGCCCATACCTATAGTGATTACAACTTTAAAGAATTCAAAACTCTATCAGTTTTTGTCCGATTTCATTCAAACTTTTACCAGTCTACTTCTCTGATTTTTCTGCTTTCCTCTAGAGTAGTTTGCTATTAAGGTTGCCATTCCCATTCGATACAAAAGACTTAGAAATCCTTCCTTTTGGCATAATTGAGTTCCCTTTTACAGTCATAGTCCAAATACGAACCCTTTCCAGTAATACTTGCCCCAAAATAAAGGTCACAGTATTCCTGGAAAAGAATATTGGAATAAATTCAAACCGATCTTGCCTTTTCACAAATGCTCCCATTGGAGTTCATTTATTATCATGCAAGGTTATCCGAGCGCAGTAGCTGGTTCCATACAAGCATCGCAACATGGTTATACTTTGCAACTGTTAACCTTTACTCCCACAATATAATGATAAGGAAAATATCGCAGGTGCATGGATGGTGTTTTATTCCGAAATAATGGCATTCCGGATTTCAAAGGAAAGGTATTCATGATTATGTCCGTACAATGGGATTTTATTCTTTGTTTGAAACGAGGTGTGAAATCACCAAACTTTAACAGATTTCCGAAAAATGAAGGCCCTTTCAAATAGTAACAAAGTGCATAAAATTAATGCCCGTGATTTATTTTAGTCGTCGGCAATTAATTCTGGAACAGACCCAAGTCGCTTATGTTGATTCGTAATTCAATATGTTAAAAGTACGGCTTCCCCTTTGACTTTTGGGGGGATGCGTTCTTGTGTATTTTCTGTGTGTGTGTGTCCAGCGTATCACGGACTTCGTAATAAGTGAGTTAGGCTATGGCATGGACTCGAATTACACCATTTAAACGGGGTTTTAGCTAATAAAAAATTATAAAATAATAATTATACAAAAGAACTAATACTAATAATACTAATGATAAACACGGATTTGATCCTGTTTATGGAATAATAATAATAATAATAATGACGTGATAAAAAGAAGCAGAAGAAGCCGGGAGAGGAAGAGGAGGAGGAGGACGAGGGGGGTGATGGTCCGAATGTGCATTAATTTGATTTGCTAGTAGTAAAATTTTACATTTTGGAAGACTTCTTTTGTCATATAATGGATAAAAATTCACCTGTATTATAGTCTGTGCAATTTAAACATCATTTAGCCATTTATGATTTAAAAGACTTCACAAAGCCAACGATGGGCGAGCTTCTTTTTCCACATAATGCATCCTATAAATCTCTATAAGAATGAGCTCAGGATAACAAATCCACCTGTTAGCTAGTTAATTTCACCATCATTAAAACACGCATACTTTTTAAATTGTAACAAAATTACGTGCTTTGAAGTTCCACTGTTGCTACTAGTACTAACAAGTATGGAAGTCCATATGTGTTCAGCGCACATGTAACTACTAATTGTTGATTGGATGGCTGTACGGTAAACCTCGTGCAAAGCTCCGTTTTGGAATGACCTGTTAATGATGGCGTCCCGATGTGAAGCAAATACTTTGCTATAATATCGAAAGGTGGGTAATTTTCTTGTTTCCATTTCTTATTTAACAACTTTGTATAAAAAAGTGGTATAAAGTCGTATTCATTAATTGATATAAACAGTGGAATCCGATGAAGTGTACCTCCTATTTCATTGGTATATTTCTGGACATGTAAATTAGATATGTTTCGTATTGCGTCCGTAGTTTGTTTCGAGCTATTGCATTAAGCATTATCTTCCGTAGCTACTTTAATCGTGTTGATAGAATAAGGAGAATACATATTTATGGCTAGTGGCGGAACCAAGAAGTGCAACCAGCAGCATATGCCCCCCCCCCCCTCCCTCCAAAAAAAAAATTAAGGAGGAAGAAGTGGCTAAAGACCCTTTTTGTATGACCCTTTTTGTTCCTGGATCCGCTATTGTTGTCATTCTGCCGCGCACCTGTATAATCATTTCTGGCTTAAACAATGTTTATTTTGACCAGGTGTTAAATTGACTGGTTTATGAATATAATTACCATTCTTTATCTAAACGTTATCAGGGTTAAAACAAATTCAGGAACAAAACACAGATACAGGAAGAGGTTTCCTTATAACTTTTTATGCTCACAAATCTGTTTCCTATATCGGCAGCTTCGAACCTTTCCTCGTCCTATTCTCACGGTTCTTGTTCATAAACCATTTCACGATAATTCCCAGAGTCCATCTAAAGCAAATTTTGCGACCACTTTTATGTTTCCATGGGGACGAATGACATATAAACAGAATGGCGACATATATTTTCCTTTCTCTCTTTCTCGGTCAATTCCAGAACTACCGTTTGTTGAACTTTCATCGGGCAAAGGTGACATTAACATATGAGTAACAGTCACGTGTTAATATTGCTGTTTGAAATCTCAAACTGTCGGGGGAAACTTTTAGGCCCGTATTCTACCAAATCTTAAAACCGGCGCTCTCGTCTAATGGTCACTCGTTTGCTCTCTTGTTTAACATCGGGTTTCACATGTTTAAAGAGCAATCCAATCTGTGCAATGAGTTCATTGTATGAAAGCATTAAAGATAAAGACCGGTAGTGGTAAAATTGCGGTTCAAGGGTTTTGGGTGCAAAATATCCATTCAATATTGTTTAAAATTGCCTTCAGAGGTTTAGATAGCAATACTTCAACCTAAATCCGCAAGAAGCAGAGACATATGCCCAAATGTTCAATGTTGAAGTGCATTCGCGATAACTTTCCAGGCCGGATCGACATGATGATTTACCATTTATATTAATTAGTAGGCGGTTTCCCGGCAAAATTTGTATCATCACGTATGAGTCAAAACATATTCTTTCACATGATTGGTAATAAGAGCTTTATTTCATTTTTTGAGAGGGGGGCGTTTCCAAACCTGGTCTATACCTTAAAAGATAAAGTTGAGTTCTGGTCATGCGATTGCATTGTGAAAGAAACGTTGTGGAATCGATCAGCAAAGGTTGATCATCTAGCATATATTGGTGTGTACTGCAAGGTTCTGGAATCATCAAAATGATAAGAAATTTGGCCCAGTCTTGGTAAAGTTACAAGCACTGTTCACAGAAAGATGTATATGGGACTACACGACCATGTGGCGTAAAAATCCGTCCCGATTTTTATGATGTTACATGCCATATTTAGATTATTATTATTGGCCTCACAACCGGGAGGTCGTGGGTTCGAACCCCGGTCGCGTCATACCAAAAGACGTTAAAAGATGGGAGTTGTTGCTACCTTGTTTGGCGTTCAACAATAAGGGATAGAGCAACGTCGATCTGGCGCTGCTCAGTGGCTGCCGGGCTCACGATCAATTGGGCAAAAAGAATTTCCGTTTCGGTTTAATAAAATTTGGAGTGGACTATTAGGCTATTATTATTATTATTATTATTATTATTATTATTATTATTATTTGAAGAGCCATGCTTTTCAGGGGACATTTTGTATCTGGTGTACTTCCACACTTGCATAATACAATGATAATGCTCACAAATTACTTTTCACCTCTTCCCAAAACTCAACCTTCTATTTAAAGCCCCTCTAAAGTGTTAAATGGTAAAATTTCATTCAAATTGTATCATAATGTTAAAAAGGATGTAATTCACTGTAACTTCCCCACTATCCTGAGGACGGACCGACGAGACGCCCCCATATAATTTAAGAACTATCTCTTGAGATGCAAAATATTACTTTGCGCATGGTGTCAGATAGCAGTTCAGCAATCAAAGCAACGATAGAGACAATGGGAAAAGGTTGTCGAAGTTCGTGCATAGGTTAAGGGTCTAAGGGCAATCTAACCCTAATTGTAATGAAGTTCATTTGTATAAAAGCGGAAAAGTAAGATATACAGAATGGTGAAAGATTGAAATAAATCGTACAAATATTAAGAAAGTTTTGAATGTTTGAAATATGAGATCACTAAATGTATATATTTGGCCATGATCAACATTCATGAAGGTTGATGATTATTATCATTTAAGATTGAATGATTATGAGACCAAATGGATAATAAAGTTATAGGAGATTGACCAAATGGACATTAGACCAAATGAATATCAGCCTAAATGGTCATTAGACCAAATGATAAATGGACGGAATGATTATTAGAACATGTGGATATTAGGTAGGGTGGGTGTAGACCATATGGGATTAGACCAATTGAGAAAGTCATTTGTGATGTAATCAAATTTATTGCACAAATCTTTGTTAAAATCAAAGCTTCGTTACAAATTATTTCATTCACCTGTTATGAATAATTGTATTTCAATAGACAGAATGCGTTCTGCATACATGTTAGTAGGACAAGCCGTAATGTTTGTCCTACCTTGCAGAATTATGCAACTCGCATTCTGACTATATTGAAATATCGTCATTCGTAACAGGTGAATGAAATACTTTGTAACGAGGCTATTAACGAAGATTTATGCCTAATGTTGATTACATAACGAAAATGGTCTATTGCGTAGTAGACGAACTGGTTGTAGACCAACACGACGCCCAATCATATCGTTTCACTTTAAGGGGCTAATCTCACTGAGCAGCAAATGCTTACGAACGTTACGATCACTAAATGTATGCGAATCTCTAATTGGCAATTTTGATCGAGGGATTGTGTCGTAGTCGTAGATACATTGACTATCCCGTTTGTCGTAAAAAAAATATACATGTATAAAAATGTGTGTTCTTCTCCTAATTGCCTCTCCCTTGGGGCACTCATAATATATTATGAATAGCATATCATCATGTAAAAAGCGGAAAGATCACCCTGAGCCGTACATTTTTGCAAAAAGAAAAATTATAGTCTTTTTGAGTGTTTGAACAAGCGGGAAAGTTGTCCGCCACGACATCACATATACTTACAGAAGCAGCAAATTTGAAGAGCCTGTACCTTTAAAAACTACAACTTTAAAAATTCACAACTTTCTTATTTTTTGTCCGATTTTGTTTAAACTTTCACCTATCTTCTTCTCTGATTTGTCTGCTTTCTTTTAGAGTTGTTTGCTCTTAAGATTGGGTTTCATCATTGATCTTATCAAAGAACCCCTCATGCATTTCCCAGGGATCCGTAACTTACAAATTATATGAAATCTTGATACATCTTGCGGTAATTTCAGAGGGCCAGTGTCACAAACATGAAACGGAGTACAGCAATAATTATACCCAACAAGTATGAAAAGAAATAAATCCTCCTTGTGTGATGAAAATAATGCAACTTTTAAAGAGTTTTTGTTTTCTATGAAGGTACTAATATAAGGTTCTGTCTTTTAGAAGTGCAAACAATTCAGATCCATAACGATTCTTCCCATTCTTCCCACTTTCCCTTTAATCATCTTTGCCATGCAGGGCCGCCTTTACCTCACCCTTTCGATAAGGGTATTGCGTGTCAAATAAATTCCAACCTTTTCCTCTCCTTATGTTTTTCTTATCCTATGAAATCTTTCGGATTTGGAATGCTTATATTGAAATATAATGGTGTTCCTATCTCAAGAGCAGGATTTTTAGATGGTTGGGGATGTTCATTCTCTCGATTAGGGTATAGCGTGTGAACTGAAGTTCATTTTTTTCTCTCTTAATCTTTGTTTCTGTTCGGTTCAAAATGATAAGCGTCACGAGTTTAATTTACACACGTGAAGCCAAAAATAAAAGAATGGTGTCCCAGCATGCACGTGTGCTTCCTGTAAAGCCAGACACTGGTTAGAACGAGGGGAGAAAAGTTGGTGAGCTACCAACAAAAATGATTCCCCGAATTGTGACTTTGAAAAGCCCATGAGAAGAGAATGTCTCGGCTGTGGAGATAACGCAACACCGGGGCAGCACGCAATTTTGTGTTTTATTATTGTTTTCAACAACTCTTTTGAACCTGCCTGTTGAAAGTTTGCGGTTTTAGGGTTTGCGGGCTTGCACCTTGCGGGACGGGGACCAATATGAGGAAGGGTTATGAACCAACGAATGATCGATCCTCGAGAGAGCGTGGTGGTTATTAATTTCATGAAGAAAAGAAAATATTAGAATGCTGAATGATTCAGAATGATTAATGACATATGCTTTTTGAGAGATGTATGTATACATAAAGATACAAATTGATCAATAAGTACTTTTCCAGTACTGGTTTCGAGTGACATATCTAGAATCTAAAAGAATTTGTCGTCTATACAGTTAAAGAGGAATTATACTAAAGGGGTAATTCACTCCCAGATTAATTTCTTTTTAAATAAAAGCAAAAAAGGAGAGAGATAGCTCAGTGCAGGTTTGAGCACAAAAGGTTAAAAAAAGAAAAACAAAATATATAAGGGTGCGATCAGTCAAACACGAATTGGCAACTCTGTGACAGATCTTGCCAGCTCTCCTCCCATTTGCCCTGTTACAAAAAAAAAAAAGAAGAAGACAAAAAAAGTATTTTCTTTCAATCATACATTCACCCAAATATAATTGTCGCAAATAATGTTTATATACAACCCCTGTATAAAACAAATCTATTCCGTCATCAATAATTAAGAAAGTTTATAAAATTGTCTTTACTGAGCAAATTGTAGAGGAGCTCGGAAAGATATGTCACACCGTTGCCAATTTGTGTTTCACTGATGACAACTCCAAAGATTCATAACTTTCCTATCTTTATTAGAATATTGCTCAAACTGTCACTATAACTTGTTTCTCTAATTTGTTTGCGTTTGTAAAATCCAACTGAATATCAGGGTGGACACCCCCTTTAAGATAAATAGATAACTTGGGGGCTATTTCGATACCTAACTGTATTGCCCATAGAAATCGTGTTCGTTTTTATATAATATCATTGTTCACATATGTTGCAGGTGTTAAAAGGTGATGCACAGTTCTATTAAAATTGCCTAGGATTGATTTTCTTGAAAGTCTAAGATGTCAATACAGGTGACATATATCTTTGTCATTCCAAACCAAGAAGAGAAAATGGACACATATAGTATGCTGAAAATGCTTCCACTGAATTGCTTAATGTATTATGAATGTTGGAGAATGGACATTATGTTATGGCCATGGATCAAAATATTAATGACCAATGTCATATTCAAGAATAGTTCATACATGTTTTCTGGAAAGGTATGTGTTTATATTTTTTAATAATGAACTCGAATTAGAAAAGTAGATAGGCCTACAGGGGGAGGAAGCAGAAACTGAGAAAAAGAAAAGCGAATGAAAATGAAACATGGGAATGATGGGATAATTGTAAAAGTAGGATTAAAATAGTTATTTAGTAAATATTGGCAATGGCCATATTACTATGATTATTAAAAAATACTCATTCTAGATCTTGGATTTGAAAAAAACCTCATTTTTAGTTGTACGATCATTCATATTTTTCTTACAACTAGGAATACAACAAGCGACAACTGAAGCTTAGAATGAGTAAATAATAACAAGTTTGACTTATACAGAAGGTAATCAATCAATTGTTGAGCTTGATGAAATTGAAGAGACTCGAATCAATCTGTATACGAGAAGTGAAATCTGTGAGACAGTATTGGAGAGATGATTTTGCAACCTGAACCTGGGCCCTGCAGGCGATTGACCTTCTGGAAAGCTAACCTTGTTCTGTCTCCGAACTTGAACGTGCAGAAAGTTGATTGCGTCAGGAAAAGGGGATGTTAAAGATCAATTCAACTTTTTGAACAACTTAAATTGCGTTAAGGCAAAAAATCTTGAGGAACAGACTTCGTGAAATTTTGAGGAGACTGTAATAAGAATTTATTGCCAATTTCAAATTGCAGAATTGGACCTACTGGAAACTGTAAATGTGACGCAATAAGGGGAAACTTCCAATTGTTGAGATGTAAATAAATTATTTACTCTCCTGAACAATTTATTCCAAGGAACTTTAACTAAGATATCAATACTATGTTGTTGTCATATTTGCAGTGAAATGTTTGCATAGTTCATAAGTATTTTTTATTATTATCTAATTATCATTTAATAACAATGCTCTGTCACAAGCCTCCTCTCAGTCGTTCACTGTTCACTCAGTCATGCAGCTCGATCATTCAATAGATTTATCAATAAATCAATGAATCAACCAACAAAAACTAATCAAACGATAACCCTTACCAATCAGTTAATTAATCCACCAACAAAAAACTCAACCAATCGATCAACCCTTACCAATTAACTAATAAATCAGTCAGTCAATCAATCAACCAAACAACCAATCAAATAAATAATAAATAAATAAATGTACAAATAATGAATAAATAAATAAATCAGACAATCCTCATCAATCAACAATTCATATAAATGTACAGCTTGCAGAGTAGAGTTTCATAATACATGAAGTCATCCCTTCATCCAGCAAGTAATACCCAAAATTAATGAATATCTGCATAATTGAATTCACACCAACAAGTAATACTAGATTTAGGCAGTAATATTTTTTTCTCATTTTATTAAAGAGTCTTCCAAATTGGCTCTAAATGTTCCAGACACGAGGATACAAATAATGTACATTTCTTGTCCATTCTTAAAAATAAAGATTCTTAGCTAAGTTAGAATGGTCGTTAATTATACAAACGAAAGTAAAGAATAGAATCAAGTTTACTCACTACAATTGTTTTCCTGAGATGGCATTTTAAAGTGGCAACCATTTTATCTAAAAATCTTGATTTTCAAAGGGTTTTGGTATAACGAAAGTATTGGCATGATAGGAGTTGTATTTCTAGTTCTCTTTTTGTGCTTATGCTAGACGGTTTTTGTAATATCGAACTAATGAAAGTAAATGGGTGTTAGCAAGTTAATAATTTTGGAATCTTAACCAAAAAATAATCAGTCAGTATATTATAAATCAATCTTTTAACTCTTTCAAAGACGTACTCATATGATTTAACGGTAACTTATACAGCCTTCGTGATATACAGGTAATACAATATATCACTCAATATTTTCTTTTTTAATAGCAGGTAAACCAAATTCTTTTTATGACGATTTGCGAATTATATATTTTTTTTCAAAGTGGTATTTCAAATTGGTGAATCAACTAGGTTAAAATCAATTAGAAACAATTAAATTAAAACTGAATACAAATATTTGCAATTCAATACCAAAATGTATCACTACATGTAGTGCACCGTTAACAAAGGATTATTTGAAAACATTCAAAATATCTTAGTTGAATATATTACACATTTATCAAAGCGCAAAGTATGAAAATAAAACACATTCTGGAGGTTGTTTTTTAAATTTAATAATGCAATAATACCTGTTTTTCCGTTTTTATTGAAAATGAGTGTCATACTTAGAGTCCGTATTTGGTCGAAAATATTCTTTAAAGATGTGCATTTATACATTCCACGAGTGTAAATGCTTATATTATTTGTGGAGTAAGGGTTGACAAAAAGAAATCAGCTTATCAATCTCAAACATGTTAAAAAGGACGGTTCAGCGTTCATTATGTTCAACGTCATGTGATATCCTGGATTGTGATATTTCACGTTTTTTGTAATAGTGTCATCTCTTTTAAGCAGTAATATGAACTGCCACTATGCAATACGTAAAAAAAAATAATGAGGTAAATTTAATACCATATGATTTCACATAAACAAATTATTAAGTTTTTACATGTATGTATATAAATGCCTAAACATTAGTCTGTATTTACATTGAATAAATATGATTTTCACATTACCAAATATACACAAAAATAGTCCCGTTGGTATTTACAATATACAATATGATATTTACATCCATCGTCTTTCGACTAAGTGATACTGCATGACTAACCGCAAATCAATCAATCAGAAACGCCTTTCGGGTAAATTGCGTTCTAATTGGTTGTTCTTGTAAAAAAAAAGTAAAACTGTTAATAATTGTCTCAATGTTACAACATTCTTCTATTAAATTTAACACACAAGAAGAGAAGGTCGTCGCTATTACTGTTAAAATAAAATTCTGGATAATGGGAAACGTGACATATATAATGGAAGAAAAATTGCAATGAATTGAATTTATCAACAAATAAAAGAGAAATATAATACTTCCGGAGTTCAAGTATGTAATTTTAAGTGTTTTCGTCCACAAAGATTCTTTATGATTTTAATTCTGATATCTGATAAAATATACGTGCAGCAATGCTACCATTAAAACAGTTAAGAACTGACTTCTCTAATTGGATAAAGTGGTTGAATAAGCAGATGGGAAAGAAAGTAGACCGTTCATAAGAATGATGTAAACAAATTAGTCACTTCTCTGATCTTCTTTTCGATGAATAATATTAAAGCTGATGACAGAGATGAGGCAGTTTTGTTATAATTGTTTGGTGAGGTATTACCTCCTACTCACGCAGATGTTGAAAGGTGAAGGTCGCATGGTCAGGCCATAGATAGGCTTATTGTCCAGTGATGCTTTGTCTAAGGAACTGACATGGCACTGGTGTATCAAAATAGCAAAGTAAAGAAATGATTGGATGCGGCCCATTTCAGCGCCGATGCATCGCCTCCGCCCAGCTCCGAATGGCATGATGGCATCCGCCTTTGTCTTATCAACGAGACCGGTTTCGTTGTCGATGAAGCGCTCTGGGTCGAAGTCGGATGGTCGGTGCCATGTATCTGGATCATGATGGACCGAGTAGAGGTTGACGAAGACTACGGTGTCCTTAGGGATATGGTAGCCGAGGAGGGTGGTATCCGTGGTCGTACTATGCGGGATGGTGAACGGCACCACGGACGAGTGACGGAAGGTCTCGAGCAGAAACGCCTGAGTCAGTGGGAGGTGATCACGGTCGGTGAGGTTTGGGAGGCGGTCTCGTCCAACGACATCGTCGAGCTCGGCTTGGACTCGGGCAATGACAGCGGGATGACGGATCGCGTAGTACAGCTGCCAGGTGATGATGGCGGACGTGGTGTCAAACCCGGCACCAAAGAGGTCGAATACAGTCGAGATTTGCAATGCTTCACGGGACACTCCTAGTTGCTGGAGGTCTGCCTCGTCAAGTTTGTTCGACGACGTGACGAGGTAATCGAGAATATCCTTCTCAGAGTCCTGCTCGTACTGGAGGCGATGCTCCTCGATGTATGGCATAAACCAACCACGGAATGTGTTAAGTAGCTTTTTGAGATTTTGCGTGGTACGAACTGTGACGAAACGAACCCACGGCATGAAATCTGCGATGTTTCCACTACCGACTGCTACAGCGAAATCGTCTGATTTCGATACAAATTCGCGAAGTCGAGAATCATCGAGTGAATGTCGCTTGCCGAGGATGCACCATAACATCACGTTACTCACTGAAAGTTTGATCAAATTAACGGGGTCGATCTGCAGGTTGTCGTCGTTATTGTTATTGTTGGTCCAGTAGTTGATCAGCGATTCGACCTCTTGCGTAACAGTTGATTCGAGGCTCGATTTTCGTTGTCCCGAGACGAAGAATCGAATCGAGGACTCGGCGAGTTTACGATGCAATTTCCAGGTCGCATCGTTTGTCTGAAAAGCGACGGTTACATCTGTGTTCTTTCTGATAAATTGGAAAGATGCAAGATCAGGTCTACCCGCAAAAGCCACCGGCTGCCGTACAAGAGCACTCCTAATAGCCTCCTGGCCACAAAGTACAACCACAGGTCGACTGCCTAGTCGAATTTGATAGACGTTGCCGTATTCTTTGGCTAATTTCATCAGAGCTACGTGCGGCTCGTCACTGCCGAGGTTTAGCAGGTTACCCAAGATCGGCAACCCCCATGGGCCAGGCAGCGATTTGGCTTTGCTCTCGCTCATATTTCCAGCTGGCGTTCTTCGCAGGTCGTGGGTTGATGAAAGCTTTGCCTCGCTGAGGTTTGGTTGCTTGGCAGACAGATTATGAACGTAGTATGACTTGCCCGTCTTTTTATAGGAGCAAATCCTAGGTCATTCGTGAATGATAATTCTGCGGAAATCACCTCAGCTGTTCGCAACACCTCATCGTCGCTCGAAAAAAAATACTACACTCCCTTCGCCGTAGATGAAAAGTGTCAAAACTAGAGTTGCGTAAAATATGTTGCTCTCAAAGACACGCCCCCTCACCAAACTCGAAACCGTTGAACCGCCTCCCCAATCGGCCGTGAATGAGCCAAAGTGCCCGCCCACCTTAGCCCGACCTCAATTACAGGAGGCTTATGATTGGTCGAAGCTTTGTCACGCCACGTCAATCAACGCTCTACTACGTTTGCTTCCATTACAGGGCATTGACTTTCGCCGTGGAATGTGCGCTATGGATCCAAAGACGATCACACGCACAGTGTATACATGTATTGTCTTTGGTCAATCCATTATTGTAACAAACATATCTTTGAATATTATAAAATCACATCAAATCAGGAAAAAGTAGAGAACAAAATCTAGGTATCATTATAAGCCAGTCCACGAATAACCAGCGAATCCAAAATAGGTCTCCCCGGAAAAAGTAGAAAGTTTGATGGGGGAAAAAAAATAGGCAAAGGAAAGATAGGAAAGACTTCTTGTGTCACAGATAAAATACAAACACAAAAGAGGACATTAAAACAAATCAAAACAAATACAAGAATAGAGCGAATTAGTCCGATTTGTCAAAACAATGAAATACAAAAAAGAATACGATAGTAAGCTATGAAATCACTCATCAGATAAAAGAATACAATGACTTTATAGTTCGATTTGGAAAACTGATGGAATGAGCAAATCACTTTTCAAATGCATAATAGTGTTTCTTAGATAATTCACCTGTCAACATTAAGTTTGATTTTCAATTATATGTTTTATTGATGAAATGTACCGTGAAGATAGGTAAGGAAGGCAACATTATGAAGTTTCTCTTTACATCCCCATTTATAAGAAATGTTACTGATATCTGAACATGCTAAATAATAGCTACCTATAAAATCTTGAATTTTAAAAAGGTTTTTAATCAAATTGCCTATTTAAAACGTCTTTTTAAGGTAGAATACAAGCAAATAAACGATAGAAGAGGAAAGACTATAACGAAGATGAAATGGTGTCTGATCATGGTGCATCCCAACATATGAACATATCTGAATTACAGTAAAAGCTGTACTCCCCCCCCCCCCCCCCACCTCGATAAAAATAAGAAGAAGAAGTCTTCCAAACGTTGAACCCTTAATACTAACTATAAATCTACCAAAACCATTAGTAGTTGTTTATTGGTATGACCCTTCTTCCCATTTTCCTACCCTTGCAACGGGAAACGCAGCCCAACACGCAATCTCGACCAGCTATTATCCACCATCATCTCGCACGCAAGGAGTGGCCATCACGCAATTACACGCTTCGCACGCGAAGGCCTATTTTTCCCATTCACGATATTAATCAGATGGAAGTGGCGGATCCAGGGGGGCCGAAACGGCCGCGGCCCCCCTATTGGCGGCGCAAAAAAAAAGGAGAAAAAAAGAGGAAGAAAAGAAGAGAAAAAAAGAAAGGAGAAGAGGAGAAAAAAAGGAGAAGAGAAAAGAAAGGAGGGGAGAAAGAAAAAAAGAAGAGAAAAGAAAAGAGAAGAGAAAAGATAACGAAATTATTGAATAGAGGGGGGCCGGGCCGGCCGCATAAAATCTCGAGCCGCGGATTCAAATTTAAACGTTAAGAACAGCCCCTGCGCTACAAAGGTCATCACTCTTAAGTGAGAAAATTGAAAGGGCACAATATTTTGGGTGTCTTTTAAATTGAAGTTATATACTCAACAGTCAAATTTTAAATTAACGGTAGGGCCGCTTCACAACTCTTATTTTGCCCTTCATTTGGATTCAGCTCATACCAACTCGCTTGTGCTTATATTTGAACTCATGTTGGTAGTAATCATGGACAGGGGCGGCAATCCTGGGCCCGATAGGGGGACACGTCCCCCAGGAAATTTAGAAATATAGCTAGAAAGAAATATAGCGGAAAGAACGTATATATTCGGCTCAGGGATTTTCTAGAATGCATAATTTCAGCATTCAACATTGCAAAATCTCGCGTGGTCGCTACGCCCCGGCCGGCCGCGCGGCCCTCGCCCGATAACACAAAACTATGACGCTCCCGGCCGTGATTTATCCATGGTTGGTGTAATAGATCTTTTTTCCATTTCATTTCTACTAACCTAATTGTGTGCCATCACAATCATGATTGTTTCATTTTCCCTTTAAAGCAGGCGCGTAGCCAGGGGCGGTAGGGGCAGTAAGATGACAAAGGACGAAAAAAGGAGCAGACAAAGAAACATTTTTGAAAATTCTGACAAGTCGAGAACGGTACAACGAATCGTCTTCTTTCTCTAATAATTTAATGAAATGTCAAAGCTTCCGCGCATCGCTCGGGAGGGGGGCAACTGAATTCAGACAAGGATTGGGAGTCGAGAATGGTAAAACGAATCGTCTTCTTTGTCTAATCGTTTAATGAAACGTCAGAAGTTTACGCGCTACGCGCGCGCTGGGAAAAACTGAATTCAGACAAGGGTTTAGAGTCGAGAATGGAACAACGAATCATCTTATTTCTCTAATAATTTAATGAAACGTCAAAGTATCCGCGCTTCGCGCGGGAGGGGGGAAAACTGAATTCAAACAAGGATAAAGAGACGAGAATGGTACAATGAATCGTCTTCTTCCTCTAATAATTTAATGAACCGTCAAAGCTTACTCGCTATGTGCGGGCAGGGGAACACTGAATTTAGACAAGGAGTCGAGAATGGTACAAAGAATCGTCTCCTTTCCCTTATAATTTAACGAAACGTCAAAGCTTCCGCGCTTCACGCGGGAGGGGGGGGGTAAACTCAATTCAGACAAGGATTAAGAGTCGAGAACGGTTCAACGAATCGTCTTCTTTCTCTAATAATTTGATGAAACGTCAAAGCTTCCGCGCTTTGCGCGGGAGGGAGGGGGAACTCATTTCAGACAAGGATAAATAGTCGATGGCGGTACAACGAATAGTATTCTTTCTCTAATAATTTAATGAAACGTCAAAGTTTCTGCGCTTTGCGCGGGAGGGGAAAAACTGATTTCAGACAAGAATTAAGAGTCTAGAACGGTACAACAAATCATCTTTTTTCTCTAATAATTTCAATTTAAACTATAAAAGGTCAATGCTTCCGCGCTTTGCGCGGGAGGGGGGGGGGGGGAATTCAGACAAGGAATACGAGTCGAGAATGGTACAACAAATCGTCTTCTTTCTCTAATAATTTAATGAAATGTCAAAGCTTCCGCGCATCGCTCGGGAGGGGGGCAACTGAATTCAGACAAGGATTGGGAGTCGAGAATGGTAAAACGAATCGTCTTCTTTGTCTAATCGTTTAATGAAACGTCAGAAGTTTACGCGCTACGCGCGCGCTGGGAAAAACTGAATTCAGACAAGGGTTTAGAGTCGAGAATGGAACAACGAATCATCTTATTTCTCTAATAATTTAATGAAACGTCAAAGTATCCGCGCTTCGCGCGGGAGGGGGGGAAACTGAATTCAAACAAGGATAAAGAGACGAGAATGGTACAATGAATCGTCTTCTTCCTCTAATAATTTAATGAACCGTCAAAGCTTACTCGCTATGTGCGGGCAGGGGAACACTGAATTTAGACAAGGAGTCGAGAATGGTACAAAGAATCGTCTCCTTTCCCTTATAATTTAACGAAACGTCAAAGCTTCCGCGCTTCACGCGGGAGGGGGGGGGGTAAACTCAATTCAGACAAGGATTAAGAGTCGAGAACGGTTCAACGAATCGTCTTCTTTCTCTAATAATTTAATGAAACGTCAAAGCTTCCGCGCTTTGCGCGGGAGGGAGGGGGAACTCATTTCAGACAAGGATAAATAGTCGATGGCGGTACAACGAATAGTATTCTTTCTCTAATAATTTAATGAAACGTCAAAGTTTCTGCGCTTTGCGCGGGAGGGGAAAAACTGATTTCAGACAAGAATTAAGAGTCTAGAACGGTACAACAAATCATCTTTTTTCTCTAATAATTTCAATTTAAACTATAAAAGGTCAATGCTTCCGCGCTTTGCGCGGGAGGGGGGGGGGAATTCAGACAAGGAATACGAGTCGAGAATGGTACAACAAATCGTCTTCTTTCTCTAATAATTTAATGAAACGTCAAAGCTTCCGCGCTTCGCGCGGGAGGGAGAAACTGAATTCAGACAAGGATTAAGAGTCAGGAACGATACAACGAATCATCTTTCTCTAATAATTTCAATTTAAACTATAAAAGGTCAAAGCTTCCGCGCTTTGCGCGAGAAGTGGAAAACTGAATTCAGACAAGGATTAAGAGTCTAGAACGGTACAACGAATAGTCTTCTTTCTCTAATAATTTAATAAAACGTCAAAGCCTCCGCGCTTCGCGCGGGAGGGGGAAAACTGAATTCAGACAAGGAATACGAGTCGAGAATGGTACAACAAATCGTCTTCCTTCTCTAATAATTTAATGAAACGTCAAAGCTTCCGCGCTTCGCTCGGGAGGGAGAAACTGAATTCAGAGAAGGATTAAGAGTCAGGAACGGTACAACGAATCATCTTTCCCAATAATTTCAATTTAAACTATAAAAGGTCAAAGCTTCCGCGCTTTGCGCGGGAGGGGGAAAACTGAATTCAGACAAGGAATACGAGTCGAGAATGGTACAACAAGCTGCCCGAATATGAGTTTTTTATTATATATTTTCTCGTTTATTTTGGTGATAAATAACACTTTCACAATATTATGCTCAAATTGTTGCTCGCTCGCTTCGCTCACTAGCCGAATTGTGAAACCAGCAAATTACTTTTCGGGCAAGAGGCTATAGCCCCCCCCCCCCCCGATGAAAATGTGAAAAATTGTACCGGTATGGTGCTTCTAATATGTTCTTGAAAAATGGTCTGCGCAATTTTGAAATTTCCGGCCCCCCCCCCCCCCCCCTTATTGGAAAATCCTGGATCCGCGCCTGAGATAGTACACGGCATAAAGAACATTATGAAAAGCACTTTGTCACACATGCACTGAAACGGTTCAATTGATTAATCAGAAATCAAGTGACAACAACAACAACAATAATACTATTACAATGCTAGTTATTATAATTTTGAAAATAATAATAATGAAAATAATGATGATAGTATTGATGATAGTAATAATAATGATAATAACAATGATGATGAAAATAAAAATAATAGTAGTAGTAGAAGTAGTAGTAGTAGTAGTAGTAGTAGTAGTAGTAGTAGTAGTAGTGGCATAAAAAGGGACCATGGGGACCAATGGTTACCGCTTAGGCATTGTTTGCTTTAAAAAGGGCGCAAGTAGCTACAATTAGTGCAGTGGGGCTTCAAAAGAATTGGATATCTTTGCCTCAGATTATTAAAAAAATCCTGCTTAAGCTCATGTTGCAATCATAATTATAAACCTTTAGGTCAGTCAGGAATCGCATACAAGCCGGTCGCCTGTCTGATTATCAAGATATTTATGATTGGAATTATAAATTTCATTATAACACTACAGTCTACTGGGGGAAATGGGTATGGTAAAACCGGTCACTCAAAGATGTTACCCTTTTGAAGCACTTCATTCAAGATTCAAGATTCAAGATTATTTTATTGGTCCATGCATGCAAACATTACATAGAAATTTTGCTTCCAATGGCTTTTTTGACAATGAAAATACAAAAGATAGAAAATACAATATAACATTTAACAATAGAAAACTATGTACATAAATATGGATAACTATTTATAGTGTGCATATGCCCCTCAATTTCCTATTGCCTACATTAAACATGCGTCACTTTGATCACTTTGAAGCGCAATTTTTGTTTAGGGCTTCAATATTACACAATATCACAGACACTGATAACACGTATAGGGCCATGCATCTCAGATTTGTAAAACTGGAAACAGTCTTATTTATTTATTCATTAACTAATTCGTTTGATTTCCAGCCAAAGAGAAAAGGAATCAATGCTTGAAAAATGAAAAAAGAAAAACATCTCAAGGGTAGGCCTATTTGCAGATCAAAATATGCCTCACTCAAGATTCAAAGTCTTCCTTGGCTTTGAATCTCAGTTTTGTTCGATGAGTTTTAATTGAATGTATTACTTATTCCGTTATGGTGTGAATGATTGTTTTGTGTATCTCTACAGAAACGTGTCTTTCTTGTGAAATATCCCTTAATTCCTCAAGTCAGCTGTGTCTCGATAGGTGGACATAACTTCTCTGATGCGACTAGTTGCATTATCCAATCAGCATCCACTATTTAACGAGTCAGAGTAATAACTTAGTCCTTATTGGCTGATAGTAATGAGTCACATTAGTATTAACCAATCAGCATCCATCAGGTCAGAGACGCTACAATATTCTAATTCTTATCCACTCTTATAACTTTAGCCAGGATCAGGATCAACTATACAAACGAGATACAATGACGCCGTGATCGGTAGGATAGTAAGATATCGACTGCTTTGAGAGGCCTGGCTGGTTTATAGGCTCACGGGAACGTGCGTACATCTTGCCATGACCCCGAGGCGTGGATCTCTTCTCGAATCCACTGTGGAAGTTCGAATATATATATATATATATTTTTTTTTTAAATTTGTTTTACTTGTTCTGATTTTACTTTTAGTCGAATTTAGACAACTTCTGCATTGCATTTTGAAAAATCCTTCTAAAAATTACCGGTTTCGACGTTTTTTAAATGGGATCATTAAAACCCCTATCAGAATTGTCCCTCAGAATTTGTCTATAGCAGCAGGATGAGTTTATGAAAGTATGTTCAAAACTTGAGACCAAAAGACTCTATGGTTTTCTCTCCTGAGTGAACATTGAAGCCCCCAATTTGTACACAAAAAATGGGTGAATAAAACACTGCCAGTAGCAAGCAGGATTCAAACTTGAAAATAAAAATGACCGTAATTTTGCTAATAATGAATATTTTGTAGCCATGCTTTAGGAAGCTTTTTGAATTTTTTTAACAGCCCTTTTACAATTTTTGAGATTTACATCGTGCAAAACCCTGCAACGCACTTTCATTTTCTGACATTGGTGTGTCAGGAACTAAGTTAAAAGGGGGTGACTTTTTGATCAAGCTATTCCTATTATTCCGTGAACTATACAGAACAGAATTTGATTTGACGAGTAAGGCAATGACAATATTCTGAATTTGAATTCTTTAATTTGATTAAAATGTTCTCACGCGATTGCGTGATCCTCATCCATTGTCCTGCCATGCATGCCTGCAGGCAAAACGTCTCAGTCATAGGCGTACGAGGCGTGAGGTGGTCGGGGCGGGGATGAGAGCTGAAGACACCCTTCCCAAAATTTAGAAATGACCAATGGTTGGGCACCTATTACACCTCAAGCCAGGCAATGACATAGGCACTTTCTGGCCTTTCTTTCTTGAGTGTAGTATATTTGATGACGAAATTAGATTTTAAAAAGTAATATTCAATAATAGTTTTATTAATGATACGCATATGTTGATGATGATGATGATGACAACTAATTCTAATGATAATAAAAACACTCATAATAAAAGTAATGATCATGATGTTTTTGTTATTTTCTCACGGCCAATTAAAAAAATGTTGATGAAAATATGCTCCGACCGTGAATTAAAAAAAAATAAAACTTCCAATTTGGTATACATTAACAATACAAAACAGTGTCTGAAGAATGATCCTTTTCATTACATCAGCAAATCGTTTAAATCAGTAACTCTATCTTTTCGAAGAATTTTCTATCATTCTTTAATTCTTATTTTGTATAAACAGATGGATTTATATAGCTGAACCCTGTTCGCTCTCCATGTATATTAGCCTCGAAATCGCTCTTATTTTCACTATTCGTCTCCTTGTTTCATGATGTACAAGCCCCAGTGGCGGATCCAGGGGGGGGGGGGGGCCCGGGGGGCCCGGCCCCCCCCCCTTGAGAAAAAAAATCATGTAAAATCACGTGATTTTTACCTTTTTTTGGGGTTGGGCCCCCCCCCCCCTGGCGCTCAAGGGGGGGGGGGTGCAAATTGAAATTTTTTTGAGGATCAAAAAAAAAAAATGTGCTCACTACAAAGATGACCGTCGCCCCCCCCCCCCCCCCCCAACAACAGCCCCATCCCAGAAAATAGAGATGAAAATAATCTCTTATAATGACTTTTGAAAAATCAATCGAGTTTTGTTTTGTTTATTTCCCCAGGAATATCACAATTTTATAAATTACCATCAGGTTTTTCTTTTTTTTTCTTTTTGTATCATGTGCAGTAAGGAAAGAAAACAGTTTTAGCACATTCTAGCCAATGGGCTTAAAATAGAAGTGAAAACATATTTACTCGGGAATAATGACACATTGTAAACGTACTCCATGCAACGCTTGGCAAAATACTATGACTGCGTTCACTTTGAATAGGAAAATATAATGACAAGAGCTCTGTAAAAAGAATGATAAGGTAATTAACTTCCGGTGACGTGACTGTTTTCTATAATTCGCTCTGGCAAGATAGTTGTTTATCTAGTGTGTTTTAATGTTTTAATTCTTTCGTTCAGACAATGGTTAATGGTTAATCATGAATGCCTCTGTTTAGAAACGACAGAGAATCGTGATATTTAGTTAATTAGAGTATCATACAACAGTATCACATTTATTTTCCTGGTCACTAGATAACTTGTCACGCACATAAAGTTACTCAGCGATGTAAAAAAAAAAAAAAAATCTTACGGAATAATTATAGTGTCATATTATTTATATTTTAACTAAGAAATAGTTGAAATTGAATGTGTTTTCGTTAATTTCTTGAATTAACAGATGATTGTAAAGGAAAAAAATGGTTTTAAAAACGGGTTTTCTAATGCAATTAAGGTCACACATTTTAATCGTTTGTGGTCAGATTTTCATTATTTTATTTTAGTTTTATGTAATACAGTAAATTATCGCCATGACCAAACGTATTTATTTATGCACCTTTTTATATAAATCTTTCGTTTTCACATGTTTATTGCATAGGAAATCAGCCCTTCTTGTACTCAATCATATGAGCTTGAATGATAATATATGAATAAATACATTGGTACAAATATCAATACTGGAAAGGACATGAATGAATTCGTATTGCTTTTATGTTTTTGTAGATGCGGCAAAATTACACTTTTTCACGGTAAAATAAAAGTGTCAAAATTATTGCTCGCTCGCAAAATCTATATAATCGGTAGTTGATTTTCCGGGCAATTAATTCTAGCCAACCCCAGGCGAAATGGCGCCCCTATACGCTCATGTTTGCAATATTCATTTGTCATGTTTTGCTGTTGTTTTCTTCATTTCTACCGTTTTTTATGAACAAGTCTTTGCTCCTGACATTGCCAACTTAAACTTGTCTTAAATGTCTCCTCTATTGGAGAACTCCTTCTTCTATTGATTCCTATATCAGTTACTCTTGTTAGGTACATGTGCGAGGAAATATAAATAGAGTACATACTGCGAACAGTCTAAAGCGGGCAATCTCGGAGGGGTCATACGAGGTCAAGTTCACGACAAGCCGTGGCAGTGGTGTATCCAGAAACGGATTAATATAGGGGGCGTCCTCCTCGGATGGAAGGAGGAATGTACCTGCCATCCTGCACTTCTTGCCATTTGTCCACTGCCTGTTTTATTTATTCATACTGGTTCCCTAAACTAAAAAAGGGAGGGGGCACCGACGGCTAAATTCTATGCTGGATACGCCACTGCCCTGGTTGCAGGCAATGAAAGGAAAAGAAATCAAACCCTTCACCTTCTATTCTATATTAAGCCGAGGGAATCTGGTTTAAGCGGCAAAGGAACTTAAGAGTTACTTCAAAGATTTAAACAAGATTAGAAAGGCAGCTACCGTATGATGGGTTAGTTCACACATAATTTCTTTAGAAAGAACTAACAACGAATTATGTAATGAAGGCTTACCAGTAACTGGGTAAACCCTGGAAAGTATTGAGGTCGTCAAAAACATTGTAAAGGATTAACCGGTGTGTCATTATTGTTCAAAATTAATATCTAAGGTATTTCTCTTGATATTTTCACCTTTAGCATGGCATTATAAATCAATATGACATTAGTTTTTAGTTTATGCTACGCAAGGCCGGTGATATTTGTGTATTGACAGAGACGGCAGAGAGGGGGAGAAAGAGGGGGAGAGTAATGAGAGGCTTGGGGAAGATAGCTATAGCGATAGAGAGAGAGAGTGTGTGAAAGAGAGAGAGAGAGAGAGAGAGAGAGAGAGAGAGGGGGGGGGGTGGAATAATACTAACAGAAAAGGTATATAATTCAGACCACTCCCGATTTCATGGAGGCAAAGCGATCTTTTAGAGAGCTCCATCTTCTATGCAAAGGTGAAATGAGGTCAAGTTCAAGTTGGAGCCAATCATTAAACCATTTCCATTATTGCGGAAAGCCAACGTTAATTTGTTCCTCAGTTACATTATAGTCTATATACACAGACTCTCGTTTGTAGGTATGTACATATCATACCTTGTCAGTGGCGTAGCGTGTATTTGGCCATTGAGGACGAGGGAGGGGCAGTGTCACCATCTTACCTGATCATGTTGATGGATAAAATGAGAGAGGACGCGGCTATGATGGTATGGTGACAAGTTGTGTGATGGGTCAAAATATAATATTTTAAAATTCAAATTTTCATGTGCCCGTCTCCCTTTCCTCTTTTTCTCTCGAGCACCCTTATCTTCCTTTTCCATTTGTTTGATTGGGGAGGGGCTGGGGGCAGCTGGACCATGTGCCCCGTTCATGTATCTTAGCCCTAATAAAGCACAGTAGAAAATAAAAGACATACAACATGAAAAAGAGATTCTGGTCACATGAAATATGGATATATTGATTAAAGAAAAGGACTTGAACAGCCCCCCTTGCCCCGCCAGTGTTTTATGGCAATTGGGTCCAGACACACCCCTTTTTTTTCTTTTTAGAATGGTCCACTGATGCCCCCAAAACATACATATTGCATTTGATCTCTATTTCCTCCTCTTCTTTTCCTAACCCGCTACTGCAATTAAGAAAAGTAAGTCATGAATATATTTTTATGAAACCAATGATATTTTTTAATAATGGTGATAATAAGATAAAATAGAGTTTGGCTTTAAGAATAATAAACACGGGTACAATTATAATAAAATCTTGCTACATGATGTTAACGAAAAGATTGTATACCCTAGTTCGGCACATTACTTCGCCAGATGTCAGATAGACAAACCGCACATCGTATCCTTATACATTATTTATATACGATAAATACATCACGTGGAAGTACGATGAACTTTAGCCTTTTATCAAGACTGTATTTTTAGTCACGGTGGGGAGTTGCAGCGTAACAGACTGCTGACGTCGTACTAGTGTTAATGAATAACACATACATAATTTTTAAAGTATTTTCCCGTTAAAAATGTTATACTCCTCTTGTTAATTCCAATAAATATTGGCAATTGATCTTTCATTTCATGAATAAAATATCATTAATTGTTTTATCACTTCATATCAATGGCGACCTATTTGCTTGAAGTCAACTGTCTTTGTTGAACTCGAGGCTCGATGATCATCACCACCATCACCACTAGTATCATCATAATCGACACTACCATCACCACTACCAGCATTACCACTATATACCATCTCCATCATCATCATTATCATCATGACTATTATCACCATCATCACCATCGCCACTATCACCCGTACTACATCACCATCACCATCACCATTTGTCGTCTCCAAACGGTATTTGCATAGGGGGATGGGTGTCGCCCCCCCCCCTCCCCTCTTGAATTATTTTCTCCACCAGGTCACAAACTCTAGAATAGTTTACTCAAGTATGTCTGGAACCTATTCTAATCGAGTCTCTAGTCTCAAGAGTGCAAGTCTAGCAAAAACATGTCGTCTGTGTTTTCTGCTGAAATAAAATTGTATACGGATAAGGATATTTTCACAGCTTAAAATGTCATTAGCTTACGGTAATTTCCCTGGAGTGGTCTTCTCGTGTTATGAACAATAACAAATTGAAACTCATCAAAAACAGGTAGATTACACGAGAGCCCCATTCTTCGTGCCTGTTTCCACATAAACTGAAAAAAGGGAAATTCTTTGATGTATTTGTGAATGGTAGCCCAATCGATTTGCAATTGTGAAATATACACCTGTACCACTTTTTGCAAATCACTGGCAAAGGTCGTGTTGATCTGTATACATGTACTACTGACAAAATGATATTGAGGTCATTTTCTTGCTCTGAAAGTAAAAAAAAAATACTTATACACTGCAGTAACTTGTGTGTCGGGGGGGGGGGTACGGCCGACTCGGGCCTTTACCATAGGGTTAGCGGCCTATTTTCGCAAGGAGGCTAATGCCCTTTCTCGTTTACCAACTTTCCACTGCCCCCAAAGAACATTTTATCATTTTTCGCCATCATGCACTAGAAAATATATTTTACAATTTCATGTTAGGGCACCTCGCTGCCCGAATATGATATGGCTTTATTCGGACAGCGCTGCCTGAACATGGGATTTTCAGCATTCGAGGATGGGTGTGTGTGTGTGTTTGTGGGGGGGGGGGTGCAACCTTCTACTGCCCTTTCTACGGCTGTTGTTTGGGGGTGATGTCGACTATGACGTTAGTCGGTTTTACCAAGGAGTTTCTAGCACAAACTCCTTGGTTTCATATCCTTGTCAGTTCTATGTAGACAGGCGAAGAGCACGGCCTTTTGACCAAATTAACGCACCAGGGGCATCTCTAGACCATTGTGTGTGTGTGTGGTAGGGGAGGGGGGGGGGGGTGTTAAGCCAAGTTCTTACCGACGTGGCGGATTAATATCCGACACCATCCTCCTAAAAAGTAAAATGGAGTTTAAATTTCCTTACGAGGAGGAGGGGGAGGGGAGGGTTGGCTTGTTGCTACCATAGCGGGATAAGTGTAGTAATTCCAAATGTTAGCCCCCTCCCACACACACACACACACACACACACACACACACATATACACAATGTGTACATTTTAATACATTTAGTAACATGCAAAAAAGCCTTTCAATAGTAATTCGCCTTAAGAATATTCAATGCGATGGGGAGGCGCCCCTGCAATTAAAAGTGCCAATATATACGTTTCTCTTCTGTTTTTTTCTGGAGCGGGGGGGGGGGGGGGGGGGGGAGAGGGGTCACTGGTGTCGGACAAGTTATTTCGATTAGATACAAAAGTGATATATACCGAAAGATCGGTGCCTTTGATCACAGTTTTGTTCTTGACATCAATTATTGTAGGGTGTTTAACAGGTCTTGGAAAGAGTGGACGAAAAAGAAATCACTTTGGAATTGGTTTGGCCGATCATATACTTTAATCATTTCTGACTAACAATGTTTCTAGCCTCCATCCTCAGGATTCTTAATGAACATCAGATGAAGAGAGTATATAGTAAGAGTAGAGAACATTTCATTGTATTCCTAGCACAAGTCTAACCTCTCCAGATATCATCATAATTTCCGGTATTCAATACAATTTTTGAATGGATTTCAAAATAAAGCGGTTTTAGAAAAAGGGGATCTTTGCATTCAATCGAGCGTGCATATGGCGTGCGAACGGCATTTCGATTGCGTGATGACTGTGAATGAATGAATGAACACACGAAAAATATGTAAATAAATAACCACTGCCTTTGTCCAGTCTGTGGGAAAGAATGACACGGTTTGGGCTAGTAGAAGTATGTAGAAAATTAGAAAAAGATACAGGAAATGTAGATTGAGAGAGCATTAATAGATCCATTATTGATATTCCCTTGAGGGAAATAATGAGATATATTATCGGTGAAGGATAGCGTGTGAAGAGGGAAGCAAAATTTGAAATGATGAATAATATACGAAATTGCAACAATTATGATTATGAATAGGAGAGATTAATCGTTATCAAAGCAACGACTCACACATATTGTCTGTATGTGAATAGAGATTTACAAATTATTGTATGTATTCATTATGTCTTATGTACATGTACATTGTATATTGTTTCCTGATTTTATTTCTTTTGAAAGTGCCAAATAAATGATAATAATAATAAGAAGAAGAACTATTGTGAGCAGGGTGAGCTTTTCAAAATTCTAACAATATCATTTTTTGCACATTCATGAATATATCCCACATCAAGAGTTCTCTTGTTAACTTGTTAACTTTTATTGCAATCTTAACGGGTGCTTCTATTTTCACAAATATCCTTTGTCCAATATTATTATCCAATATTTGATTTCAGGAGTAAAATAAAATCCTGTTAAGGAACAATAGCATATTTTGCCTCCGATACGGCTGCATAGCAGACAAATGTTGTTTTTCTCGTTAATGTATGCATACTTAGGGATGGTATGGGTTGCTGTCTAAGAGTAAGAAGTAATTATGCATATGATTAGGGTTGTTTTGCAGGGGTTGCTGGGTATGAGCTGTAGGGTATGGTGGAGTCATTCTATAGCTTGCGCCTTAATCACAGCAACATGGAGCTATTTGCTGAAACTGACTGAACTCCAACATCTCAAAACTGAAACTAGAATCAACGAGATTGGAAAGCCGCACGCAATGAGTGAAGCACCTAGTGACAATTCGCAACATACTGAGTTAAGTGAAGATTTAATATATACTGTAATGAGTCTAGAGTTTGAGTCCAGACCTCAGGTTGAATGAGGTTTATGATAGTATCGGGTGCTAGTAAGATTTAATTTCCATTTTCGTTTGGAACCTCGAAAGACAATTAATAACTGACGGTTTCAGGGAGAATAGAAAAGTTAACGACTATTAATTTAGTGATGTTAAAACTTGTCATCTGCTGTTTATACATTAATTCTATCTAGTTGCGATTGATTGAAAGTTGCAAAATGTGCAACTGATATTTGCCATCGATTGCAACTCAACATTATTTTTTATTTTTTTTTTTTTTATCTTTCTCTTCTATGTTTATAAAGGTCGACTAGAAGCTGTGACAATAAGTTGTTTTTATGCCATTAATTCGGATACTGACAGATTAAAGAAAAGAGGAATGGGTATGTTGGACATTGGTGGGTTTTTGCTTTGATTATTTGATCTCAATGAAGAGGGGGTAAATTTTGGGCAGTCTCTGCTTGGGAAGGTCTTGCAAAGCTACTACTCAGGAAATAAATACTTTTTTGAGAAAAAAATTTAAAAAATTAAAAAAATCCTTGCAACGCCCCACTAGTTTCCTAAATTTCCTAGGATTTTGTGAGGATTAAAGTTTTAATAATTAAATTAAGTTAACTGTTTTGTCTGTAAAAGATATGGTGAGAAACTTGACGCTGTCCAGAATCGAGCCGCCATACGAATGTTTGACATTGGATCTCGGACTCGTATTTCTACCTTGATAAAGAACCTCCCCTTGGTTACCTCTATCACAACGCATTCTGTCTTTAAAATTCTAAATTATAATAGGCACCTGAATTACGCCCTCAACTATACACACCGACTCGTAACCTTCGCTCAGCAACTGGCAAATATAAAATCAATTCTTTACAAATCCAGACTCCAATCTACCGGGCAAAAAACGGTTGTCAGAGGCTGCTTCGAAAACATGAAACAATATCCCACTTTACATTAGAGAATTAATCTGAAAACCTTAAAACATACTTCTTCCCTCAGTAACTCAAGCGATTTACCTATTTGTCTAAGTCTTTGTAATTCATGTTTCTTCCTCCTATTCTGTGATTTCGTAAACGCTATGATAATTTGTGTTTTAGCGCTCCTAAAAGATCAATATAATCAATATAATTAAAAGAGTAGCATGGCTTTACTAAATAGGAAGAAACAAAAACAATACCAAAAAAGAGAAGACGAACAAGCAAACAAAAATGAGACAAAAACAAAAACAACAACAAATACACCAACAACCAAACAACCAGATGCTTGGGTTTAGGATTGGTAAGTCGATGAATGTGCACTTCATTTTAATCAATGCTACCACATGTAAAGATATTTCAACAAACAACTGAAAAATTACCCTCTCCTTCAATAATGTTTAAGGAAAATCACCGTGAGTATTAGTCACTTTTTTGTGTTGTTTTCAATTCTAAAGTTAAAAATAAAAATATAATTTGATAGTGCAATATTTTGATTTGCTTCACCTATAGGTCATTTGTATACATTGGATTCGCAGAATGAATCGGCGATTGATATGATTAAGATATAAATTGAATTAACCGATGAGTGGATGAATGAGCAATGGATAATTAAGTCGTAAAAATAGTCCACGGATCATTCATTTCCAGTAAATATTGTAAAAATCAATTGATTAGAATTTCTGATGCAATTTACATTCAGTTTGCAAGAAAACTAATTCTGAAATATTTTCAACTTGAAGTGAAAAGAAATTATGTAATACATTCCCTTCCAATGCAGAAAAGCTTTCGTGACAATTTATTTACCTAAAACTTTTATGGAAAGAAATATGTGAAGTGTCTTTGCTCTCTATCGATTTCTATCTGTATATGGCTCGGAAGTGTTCTTACGTAGTCTGTTTAACTAAAACAGTTTCCCGACATTGCATTTCTACATGTTGATAAGTATCAGCTCAGAAATGATCAAGTTTGATATTTGATACTCTTTTAAGGAGCGACATTCTGCATTCTGCAATAGTCCATAGCGAGATTATTGCATCCTTTTTTTGTTGGGGGGGGGGGGGGTGCTCTTGGAAATCCAGCGGAACTAATAACGTCTGTACTTAGAGACAACGACTTTCGTGACACGATTTTATGCGTGTGTGTTGAGCAAACTATAAAAATTGTGGCGTGCCAAGACCAAGATATCACACGAGATTGCGTGAGTGGACATTGCAATTTGCACGGAACTTCTCATTGTATTTACCCAACGAGATGTGTGAATGGAAGAAGTGAAACAGTTTCAGACTTTATCAATGCCCCTTGCACTTTAAATATCTTTACAGTTCAGTTCAGACACCTGCAAAGTTGGAACCTGGAAGTAAAGATAATGAGGAAGAGAGAGAGAGAGAGAGAGAGAGAGAAAGCACGCGCTTTAACGACAGAGTTCTTAATTTTGGTACCCTGACAAAGTATTACCATTCTTTCTTTTTTCAACTGAAAGTGTAGGCCCGAATTCGCAAAGGAGTAAAAACGCGTGGAAACGCGTCATTAATATGACGCACATAAACCTAGGTTTGTCGACAAACCTCCTTTGTGAATTTGGGACATTATGTTTGAAAATCATTATTTATGAATTATGTATATAAATGCATTTAGGCATATTTCAGCTTTCAGTGAGGTGGGTTATTTAAAAATAAAAGAACTAGGTCACCTCCTTGTATTTCGTCGTTGTCGTTGTCCTCATTGTTTAATCCTCGTTTGTTGCTATTAAAAACACCCCAACAAAACTCCTTTAGGCATATTAGCCATAATTATATATCAGATTTATATTAGAATAATTATGCCTTTCTACAAATGAAGGCCTATTTATTTTAAAAATTCAATTGGTATCATATACATTAATTTTTGCGTGGTAATCGCCCTCAGCGATTTACATGTATCATGGAATAGTAGATTCTTCAATTTTTAGGAATGTTCGATTGTTTACCAAAATAGAAGTAAATATACTTACGTATCATTTCACGCTGCTTTAAAAACTATTTGCTGACTCAAAGGAGTGAAAATAACAACGTTTATTGAGTTAAAAATGATAAATTGCATTTATAATATTAGTTTTATATAGGCATTTCGTACACACATTTTTGGGAAAAGACTTAATGCAGTTGTTATTTGTCCTTAATATGTTATAAGTAACATTTTGTTTTGTCATTGTATGCTTTTATTAGTTATCTTAATGAATTTAATTGAATTTATTTTATTTTCTTGTGTAACTTTAAAAATCAAATTACATTTCAGCGATATAACATATACAAAATATAGTTTTTGTTGTTGAACGTGTACATAATACAATAATAATAGAAATGTTGACATTAAAATAAAATGTAAACTGATAACACACAACCAAAAGTTATTCGTTAAGACATCTGCAGAAGAATACTAACGACCAAATGATCGAATGACCAATGACCAAAACAACTTCATCAGGACTTGGTCATGTTAAAGGATGATGAAAACACGGTGTAATTTTTGTATGAAATGTAACTTATTATATTAGTTCTACTGTACTTACCCTCTAACATGCAAAAAATCCTGGAACTTTGTTCAAACCACAAAGATATTTATGGTTTTCTTTGAAGGCGTCATTGTGCAACACCCTCTAACAGTAAATTCTCCCAACCATTTTTTAATTTTTTCCAATCGTTTTTCCATGAAAATAAGACATAAGACAGGCTTTTTGAAATCTTTCAACACTTAAATGACTGGAATGGTATATAGAGTTAAATCATTGCTTTGATTTAAGTTCTCCTAAAACGTAATTAAATTACGATATAGTTGGGAGAATTAAGGAATCGATCAGATCAGTTTTTCCCAATTTTGTCATTAATAATTTTCCTTTTTCACTCAAACTTTCAGATTACCTTTAATTGTACATTTAACATTGAAGTCGCTACCTTAGCACCATTTTCTCTCATCTGTACAAAGTTACCATGCAAGTCCCTTTAAACGTTTGAAATTCATTTAAATACACCTGCAGGCTGGGCCGGGTGCTTTGCGTGTGACTTATCTCTTTCGGAAGAACGGCTCCAAATGATAAACCAAAGAAACGAGTTCAATTTGTCTATTTGCAGACCACTTAATCGCGTTTTTATGGTGAAGGAGGTGCAAACATTCAAAAGCTTTCGGAGGTTAAATGTTTATTATTCGACATTTGTTCACGGTCGGCCTTTCTCTGATAGGCTGCACGCGATCCTTGTCATCAAAGGGGATTGGGTCACGGTATACACTCTATTACCCTCAAGATCTTTTCTCAATTCCCTTTTTTTTTAAAAGTTGTATTTTATTTTATTTCAGGGTTAGGTTTAATCGATTATTATGTTTCTTTGCTTTTCCTATAGAGAAGTGTTTTTTTTATTTGCTTGTAAAATTCCATTTACGTAAGAATAGTTGCCCTTTTATTAATTTCCTCTAACACTTTATTGAATTTCTTACGACTTTGAAGGGTAAAACATCTGTTGTCAAACGAAGTATTAGCATTAGATTGAACATTTTCACGAATTTTACAGAGAGGGCGGGGGAGTGAAAATTGACTTTCAGTTGTATTTCTTCCTCTTAATTTAGTCAAGTTTCGCTCTTATTTTCAGGTATTAATATATAAAGATCTTAACTTATTAAAGAAAAAGAACCTTACCAGCAATTGATAAACCAGAATATACTGTTCGTGCATGACAAAGTTCCCAAGTTCTTTAGAATTACCTGGAAAATAATGAAAATTACAACTTTTTCTTCAACATGAAATTTGCAGACAAAACGTATTTAAATATAGAAATACGTGGTACAGTGATATTATCTCTTTTCTTTAAATAATAGATCAATAGCATGTGAAATGGAAATCAAATGCCACTGTATGAAAAGTTCACGCCAAATGGAACACGAGTAAATCATTTTGTTGAACGTTGGACAAAAGATAACTCATTCTGCTGATTG
This sequence comes from Strongylocentrotus purpuratus, assembly GCF_000002235.5. NCBI lineage: Eukaryota > Metazoa > Echinodermata > Echinoidea > Camarodonta > Strongylocentrotidae > Strongylocentrotus > Strongylocentrotus purpuratus. The sequence goes on along the minus strand of NW_022145599.1, from coordinate 22,944,368 downwards.
GCATATAGGCCTTCATTGACTAAGTGCATGGTCAATTTCACAATTTAATCTTGAGACCAGCTATAGTTTGTAGTTTATATATTCAGATATTTTCACGTAGGCCTACATTTTAAGATTAATATCCATGTCTATACTTGCATATATAGAGTTAAATTAGCGACATTTATCTTGCTCATGTTTATCCGTGTTCATAGCAATGCTTTACCTCATCATCAAACATACCTCTACGTTTTTTCTTCATAATGTTATGGTTATTTACAAATATTCATTCTGTATCTATCCACAGCTTCCCAAGGGACATCCTGACATAGCAACATGACTTCTGTTGTTGTTGATTTACAACAGCCTCTGTACAAAGATATGAAAATGAATACTTTCACTCTGAAGTCTGCACTACTTATTTGTATTAAAATGATAATTTTTATTTTTTTACTTAATAACATGGTCATGGAGATGTCAATGTATCACAAAGACAATAACCTTTCGTCTCCAAATATGATATCCCTCCACCCAATTACAACCATTTAGAATTCTTCCGCAGTGCGTTTACTGCTTCCAATCTCCTTTTTTCTCGATAGAAGCTATTGAAAAGAGAGGGGAAAATATAAATAAATCTTTTTCTTAGAACTGTGGGAAATTTGTTAGTATGCTCGTTTCAGTTACAGTAACAGGTGCTCATGAAAGGAAGAAGAAGAAAATTTATAGTATTTTGGTTATACTCCGAGTTTTTTAATTCTTTTATCCTGACGGAAATTGAAAATGTGAAACTTGGTGTCTGGATGAGTAGAATAGGGAAGGCGGAAGCTATTCGTGACTATAACTCGGTCAGAGATGGAAGTCGCTTTATTATCCAAACTTGTGCCCTGGAATATAAATATTAGCACGCCAAGGTCAATGGCCCGGCCTTTGAACGTCATACTCGATCGAAGAGACGGAGGCGGCAGGCATAGACGATGATAGAAAGAGAGAGAGAGAGAGAGAGAGAGAGAGAGAGAGAGAGAGAGTCAGGGACAGATGAGGAAAGAGTCCAACTGACTCAGAGTTAACAACAACAAAACGCCATGAATTTGTAGTGTGTGTGTTTGTGTGCGTGCGCGAGCGTGTGTTTCTGTAAGTGTGAGAACAAAGGCGGACATCATGAAAGAAATATGAGAGAGAGAGAGAGAGAGAGATTCTATACAATGACCGGGGTAATAGTATATTTGTAAAGCGCTATAGAGACATTTGTATTAAGTCTATATAAAACTAAAAGCTAAATATTATTATTATTATAGATGCAATGAATTTGACGTATAATCTAACATACAAATATCTGTTCAATTCATTCGACTTTCGATTAACATATCTACAAAGATATATTTATTTGATATGCCTATACCGTGGCTGGACGAACATCAAATAATTATCGTCTTAAGAAGTGTTGTATAGGCCTATATCCTGTGACATTCTTTTTCTCTGATTTCGTTGTTTTCGTTTTGTGTAGTCCTTTCTTCCTTTAAAGCAAGAGCTGAATATTAAGCAATGAGCGAAAGAGACGATCACGGTTTCCAGTTAGACATCAATGACCTAGAAAATGGAAGTCAATGATCAATAATCAAAATGGTCTGCTTCTCACGCACGCTACTTTTACATCTCGACTCTGGACACGCAATCCCATAGTCCAATCCACTTAAATTTCTCACGCACGGCACACCGCGCACGCAACGCCGTGATGTTATTATTAATAAGTACACCGAATTATGAAATCAAATCGACGCGGGGAAGCATGACAGAGAGTAATATTCTCTCAGTCGGTGCTGATGGTGGATCTCGCATCGCTTGCTCGATCGCTATTGATAAGCCATTTCACTTCATCGGGCTTTAGGCACGCAAGCTGTGTCCGCGCTGAAAGTCGTCGTCAATCTGCACGCAACTCTCATCTGCTGACTGCGGTTACGACGTCAGCACCTGTGTAACGTGACCGGGTTGATGACAGTTTTGTGGAAGCAGCGAATGAGTGGTTAATGAAAATGTTGCACGCGTTAATGCTATCGTGCGAGCGGCGGTGTAATTGCTATTCATGATAGGGCCTGCATTTATTATGTTTCTATTGTCAATTAAGGGTCATGGAAAAGAAGAGGAGCCATACAAGGCGCTCTCGTATCTCAACAGTCTGTGTTGGTATTGTGTTCTTGAAATCATTCATAATAAACTCGACGGCTTTCCTCAAATGCCGTTATTTTGTCTCATTTGACGCTGTCCATTGTTCGTTTGCACGTTTTCTATTATTGCCATTTCTAAAGAAGAATATTTCTATTGTGAGCTCACAAGTGCTGAATGATCTCGCTGTCACGCGATCCACGATCCGATTCGCACTGATTGACAGACAGGGCGAATAGAGTTCAGCTCCTTTTCCCCTTCATTCATTCACTAGGTACCCTTCGGGTTCGCCATACAGCAATTACGAAAAAAAGGAAATAATTGTATATTTCCAAATAGTTATGTTGTTCTCTTATATTTCATTTTAATACGACTTGATTGCAATGATCATGGGTTGTCGTACTTGGCAAACATCTCAACATTTCCGATACCAAAATATGATGTGCCTAAACCATTTAGAAACGATGAAATGGTTCTGTGTGCGTATTCTAACTAGAACGAAAACTGTTCAGTTTCCTCCATGGCAACTCACTATCTCTGAAGTCCTTATACCAGGGAGGTGATCACCTCCCTGCTTATACACAAAAAAAACCAAGCTATATACATGTAAAAATGTACATTGTATATGTCTACTCATGACTGCATAGGCCTACATGTATACAAAAGCGAATTCACACATTCTAACACTCAATACTTTGTATCATTTCTTAAGAAAATAATCATGGTAAAAACTCACAGTCAGTCCAAACAAACTGCTTTTCAGCGAGTCAGTACACATTGTAAAAAAGGAGTAAACTTAACACAATTTTGTTGACAAACCAAAACAGAACAAATTTAAGTGTCATCATTTTCTTTTAAATGAAACTAACTCTCCCTCCCCTCCCCCCCCCCCTCCCCAATCAAATTGTACTGTCGATAATATTATGAGACTTACAGTTTCCCGGGAAATACTGGTAAATACTAGGAAATACTGGTAAATAACAGGAAATACTGGTAAATACCAGGAAATACTGGGAAATATCCGGGAAAAACTCGTTCGTGCGCCATTGAAATTGTATAATGTGAAATAGCAATCATAGCCATCTGACTGAATTCCATCAGTTATACTAAAAACTATTTCTTTGTTTACTTTCAATAACTTCATGGGTTTCTTAAAACTTTTGCACCTCCTTCTGTTGGTTTGATTAATTGATTTTATTCGCCAAGCCTCCAACATACAACAATATACAAAAGTAACAGTTCACAATTAAGTCAGTTTAAATAGGATAACCCACGAAAGTCTCCAGGCACTACTTTTGTGAAACAAGTCTGTGAACAACAGTAGATAATTTGAAATATTCTTAACCAACATACAATCGAATATGAATTCTGGAAAAGTACCTAAATGTGAACGATCAGGCTCCATTTATAATGGCACTATCCAAACTACAGTATGCTTCATGAACATTTAAAAGCTTTAAAAAATATAATACGGGAGGAAGGGACATCTATAGGCAGATTAGGAGGACGTGAGGGAGGCACAATTGTCCCTCCCCCCCCCCCCCGTCTGTAATCTAAGTGGCATACAAAGGTACACAAACCACAAAATATGCCCCCTTTTTTATTTCAATATTGTAGACCCAGAAAGGTACCTAAGTAATGTGACCTTTTCCCCCATCTGTTTTGTTTGGTTGCTTTCTGATATTAAATTATCGGACTTGTGCCCCGTTTTCCATATCCCAAATCCTATATCACCATATCATAATGGTCCTTCTTATCGTTCTGTTGATAGCCAACCCTTTCCCACATACAGGTTGGGGCTTGAAATTATCATGTTCCATTGGCCTAATAGGACGTACATGAACCAAAGCTAGATATACATTTCTATACAAAAAAAATAACAGGATTGCCCCTTGAAGTGATTTTGTAGAGTGAAAAATGGAAATGATGTTAATTATGTTGGTTCACATTAATGCTCTCTATCCCCATTGCCTAATGTTCAGTAGGAAAGAACAGGTGACCATACATGTATGACAATTTTATAAGGTAACGCTGGATGAATTCTTTAAACTGAATTGCATGTAACTGTACCTATAAAAGCCAATTGTCATAGACATTGGCAGTGTTCAACAATATTCTTAATGAATTTTATTTTGTAAAATCTTGCAATCCTACAAGTTATGATATTGACAATTGTGATAATGGACAATTCATGTCCTGAAACATGTTTAGTTTAATATATAGACAAATAAATATTTCCAGGGCGTGTGCACTCTACATGTTTACTTTGAGAATTCCATTGTAGCCCTACCTTAAACTTTCAGGTAATTTGTTGAAAAAATAAAGTCACTTTCTTTCATTGCTTTTTGTGTGTTCGATGATAATGATTGCTCCATAATCTAAACATCTTAAGGGTTTTCACTGTTGAATATATTGCTTCTTTTTTTTTAAGCGTTTCTCGTTTTGTCAAAATTTGATAGGCGGTATTTACCGTCCAACCATGCCCCCCTACCCCCCCCCCCCATTGACTTAAAAAAGTATATGAATATTACAATGTAATTAATTGAAAACTGTTATACTTGTGTAGAGCCCACCATTCTTTCAATAGTTTGAATTACGTTTAATGTGATTTAAACCCTACAGTCATAATTGTGAAGATAGTATTTACTTTCCTTAATTGAAATTTTGGCTTCACGACAAAAATACCTCCAACTGACTCTTCTTGAAAAATAACTTCCCCATAATATGCTTTGGAATTGTGTTTTCGATCAAATCAATAATGCGAATCCTCTTTTGAAGAGACAATTATTAAGGGGTACAAAGATTAGGATCTGCCCTGCAAAGGTTGATGCCATGCTTAACTGGGCTCCGTCCCATCACGCTATGGTTTGTATAATTGATATCCATATCTTTTGATCTTTCATGTCATGGATGAAATCTTCGATGGTTAAATCAGATCTTCCCTCATTGCTGTCCTTGTGTTTATGTCAAATCGTGTTCCTCCCTGCATTTCTTCCCGCCTCCATATCCGAATCTTTTGTTGGACTTGTTTGTCAAGTACCATATAAAATACTGTATGATTAATGGATTGATCAGACTCCAAAGAAAATTGGTAGACTGCTTTTCAATGATAATTTGCATGAAAAGAAAGTAAAGATGTGAATAATACAGTTTGATGAAAACTGCCCCCTCCCCCCCCCCCCAAAAAAAAAAAAAAAAAAAAATTGAATCAAATTTACAAGGGGAATCAATAATAATTTAGTTGTTAACTGTAAGTACACGTTGTAGAAACATTCCAGGAAAACAATTAATTACAGTGAACATGGCAATAAGCGTGACTGCGATCCGCCACGATGAGACTTTTTTTTTGTATATTAACGATTGTTTTTCCTCAATACGTACAAACAGAGCATATATCTTGTTGAAGAGTAAGCAAAATGTCACAAACGTGTGAAATTATCGATATGAAAAATTCCCGAAAATGTACTTTAACTAACTGTTGATTTACTTCCTTGTTCTGTGTATTAACCGATAATGATGATGATAATGATGTAAAAACAAACTGGAGAACACTAGATATTTTAGGTAGTGTAGGATAATTGAGTCTGATACAATGAACACGTGGTATTTTTCATGAATTAATTGTCAATTTCAAAGGAAGCATACGGACATTACTATAATTCCTCGCATTAAATGCATTTGTGATTGCAATTACGTTTAAAAACGTGATTTATAGCAAATAGAAAACGTGCAAACGAATAATGGATAGCGTCAAATGTGACAGAATAACGACATTTTAGAAAAGCCGTCGATTTTATTACGAAAACATCTTCACCCAGAGGATATCTTTTTTCTTAACAATAACCTGTACTTTGGTCATTAGATGGAATATGCCAATATACGATAATAAAAGGACAAAACATGAAATTACCAGACATGACAAAGAGAACTTCAGAGAAGTCCTGCTGTCCCTCTATTTGTACGATGTCAATCAATAAGTCATCAAACAGTCTCGAAATACGTTTTCAAAACTGAAATTATATATATATAGGGCTTACAAGCATATCGGAAATGAATTAAAGTAACCATATTAATAATCGATTTGCAAGCTTTATTTCATTGATTAGAGTGCCCTTTGGTTTAACAAAACAGAGACAGGTCATGGGGGAAAATCTTGACGATTTCAAATATTTTGTTTTTCATTCACCATGTGTCAATCATTAGTAAAATAAAAAATTACGATAGAAAGTTAAGAACAATGCGCATTTATCTCTCAAAGATCTTCCCAATACGACCATGGGCCATCTCTTTTTCTTTGTTGGAAAAATTATTTGAACTGTCCGATGAACTCTAAAATATGAGATGAATTTCCTGATAAGCACCTGGAACAAACATAACATTTTGGAGTATTCAAAAGGTGCCAAGTTTTGTCATTTTTATTCAAAAGAAGCTCAGCCTGGTTGTTTTGCTCTTTATTTACAAATATTCATTATTTAATTTTGTCATTCGAGTATACCTAATTTCCATTTTCATGACGTATCTGTGTTCTGATAACACTCGGTTTACACTCTTTCTTAAATAGACAGTGCATATTTAAAAAAAAGTATACCCCACTTTGGCAGATTCGCATATAACCTGTGCGATCTTGAAATATATTTCATTGTAAAGAATAAATAATATTCTGTCTAGTGATACCTAACTCATAACTCTGCTCCAACTAATGACTGAGCAGTAGCCTTTAACAAAAGTGTTGTTAAAATCATTTGGAACCGAGATTGGACTAAGGCAATGAATGCCTTTCAAAAGCCCTTATGCATTGATATGAAAACAATTGCTAACATATTCGTAATAGTTTTGTGCATTAGAATAGAAAAGATTCATTTACAGACAAAATGTATGATATTAACTTTGCTATGATGACATAATCTTGCCTTCTCTTGTATTCCTTGTTTAAGGTAAGCATTGTCATTGAGACATTCAAAATGGACAAAGTTTACTTGCATGGATGCTATCTACCTATCATTTTCATGAAATTTTACTATCAATATCTTTGGTAGTTATCATTATGATTTTCTTTCTTACATTAACTGAATCTTTGAGGTTAGTAAAGCTTCAGGTTTCTGCTGTTCGAGACAAATACCTTAAACACCTTCAGCATGTGAAAGGTGCAATGGACAAGTGAGAGGTTTAGATATGAGAAAAGAAGTTAAAAGGATGTTTAAACTAATTTATGGTTATCCTGTGAATTGAAACAAGGTCATGTGAAAGCTTTGATAAATTGCATCACTTTAAACAATAAAGCAATGAAGCATGAACCTGAATTTGACTTTTAAAATGATTTAAGATTAAAGTAACGCATGCATAATTAGGGCCTGACCCACATGCAATGAGTCAAAGCTGCACTGATTGTTATCATAGTTTACGTTGTTATGGTTTGATAATTTCAAGGTTTTCTAATACATCGCTAACCAGTCAGACTCATTAACGAACTAACTATTATAAGATGAAAACAGTGATAAAATTATCAGTTGGCGTGGGAGCTACCTGTATGTCGATCAAAATAATCGCAATATAATGATATTCATGTCATTCTTACACAAATAAACACGGGCCAGAACACACCCAATGTCCGTGTCAAAAGAAATCTTGACCAATCAACGGCATCGATGATCATAACGCCCACCCCATCAGCCAATCATGACAGCAGAAACTTTGTTCGTGAGAGGCTAATAAAAGACAGAGGAAGAATATGTTTAACTAGTATTTTAATCATGAAATCTATACCACACAGCTCTGGGTCTCTGTTGCCTTCGTGCTTTGATAGTTCCGAGATAAACATACATCTATGCCTACTTGAATAAATGAGTACTCCTGACAGGAAACGATCGTGTGCATATCATTTGAATCATCTATGTTTTTAAACAGCATTAACTCGCAAGTAACATGCCCCAGTAATGTAAGACCTTCCCCTTTTCCATCCTCATAAGTGTTTTTATTAATCTCTAGTAAGTGCCCCGTTTCAGGTACAAGAAATGCCCCTTTTCACTTTTGATAAGTGGTCCCTTCACTTCTGATAATCGCCCTTTTCAAATCTGAGAGGTGTCCCTTTTAATTTGACAAGAGCCCCTTTTACTTTGACAAGTGCCCCTTCCCCTCCTGATAAGTGTTCTTTTCATATCTGATGAGTGCCCTTTTCACCTCTAATAACTGGCCCTTTTATTTTGACACGTGCCCATTTTCCTTTCTAATAAATGCTCTTTTTCTTTCAACAAAGGAACATTTTACTTTATTTCAAGCGCCCCTTTTTTCATTCTCATAAGTGTCACTTTTCACTTCTGATAATGGACCTATCCCCTGTTCAACTCTTATAATACCCCTATCAAAATATGATGGGTGCCCCGTCTCCGTCAACAAATGCCCATTTCACATTCTCCTATGTGCCCTTTTTCATCCCTGGTGAGTGCCTCTTTCCAGGTGTAAGAAGTGCCTTGTTTTCACCTCTGATAATTACTCTTTGTACTTTGACACGTCGTGCTCCTTTTCTTTTCTAATAAGTGTCATCCCTTTCGAGTGTCCAATTTTCCTCTCATCATTACACGGGCCCCTAATTAAAAGCGAATAAGAGCAATTTTTCCCAAAGCTCGCTCGCTCGCATTTATAAATGATATTATTATGTTACTTAGCAAAGGTCATTTTCAGTCTTCCTTTATGAGAATGTGCTTATAACCCCAACAGGATTGGGTTTTGTCCTCTTAATAAGATGTATTTTTTCGCACTGCGACCTCACAAACCTTAACAAGTTTCCTCTCTCGCTTCGCATACTCGCAAGTGAATGTACAGACAATCACACCCAACTGCAAATAATGTATCAAGAGAAACAAATATTGAAATCATTCCTGATAGTATAATCACAATGTAAGGATGTATAGCATGTGTCTAAATTCTATATTTTCCATTGTATGTGCCCTTTTTCGTTGGTACCCCCCCCCCCCACTTTGGAAGTCGCTCGGCCACCCCACTTTAGTTATCCACACAGCCTTAGAACTCCGTTTAAAAGGAAATATGTTGAGAGAGAGAGAGAGAGGGGGGAGAGAGGGGGTGGGGGTGGGGGGGGGGGGTAGTCAGTTTTAGTCAGTGCCATTAAACACCGTGCAGTCCATGTTATTCAGTTTCTTAAATAAGTTAATTGACAAGACCTTTCATTGTTCCATTATAAAAATATTGTGTCCACATAACTTAGTGGGTTAAAGAACTTTGTGCGGGAGTTCTTAGTGATCAATTTCAAGAAAGAGAGAAAAAAAAAAGGTAAATTGCAGTTGATATGAATAGTAACACTCCAATCAGTAAACCATTAGCAGAACACAAAGTTCAACGCTTCGATACGTCTACCTCTCTCTATATAAGAAACATATTTAGATATGGAGCGAGACGTTCTAATATGAATAAATATAAGGGAAAAGGGGTCTTTTTGTAATAAAGCCATTAAAAAATATACATGTTTAGCGTCCCCGCCCGCTTCCTTTTTGGGGGCCGCCTCCTTTTTTTCTTTTCTTTTTTAAAATAATTTGTTAATAATTTTTGAAAAAAACACTGCTAAAATTATCTATTTCTTATCTATCCTTAAAAAAATAGCCCGACTGTCAGGGAAAATGTACCGAGCGGCCATTTTGAAAAAAAATTTAAAAAGGGCCTCCTCCTTCCTATTTTTTAAAAGGCAGGACGCTAAACATTTTTTTTTTTTTTCTTTGACCTAACAAGAAACAAAACAACACACATGCACACGCATACGCAAACACGCACACAAACACACAAACGCACCAACGCATTTTTTTTTTTTTTTTTTTAACAATTTTGTTTTATTTCTCCAGATGTGTAATACAAACCATGACATACAATTGAATAAAATAAACGTGTTAAATATTGATGCTTTTACATAAACATAATTAAACACAAACTTATTTGCAGTATAATATAACTTAGCAACAAAGTAAACGTATAAGTACCTAAACATAATATGTCAATTGTAAATGTTATTTACTTATATATTACAAAAAAAAACAAATCTGGAGATAATTTTACTGAAACAATCCTGCCCCCTCCCTGCCCCCTACATCACACAGACATACTCACCCTCTATCACACAAACATACTCACCCACTCACACACATACTCACCCACCCACCCACCCACCCCCCCCCCACACACACACACACACATCCACTCACACACGCACACACACACACACACACACACAACCATGCACAAACACACACAAAATCGGCAGACGGTTTCGGTTGCTGGTTAACTACTCGATCATAAAAACCTCCCGTATCACGCGAGGCCCTGGCGCTCCGCACGCGACGGTGTAGCTACCCAGCTGGTAACGCCATTCTTTTACTTCGATCTCCGTGCGACAATTTGTAACGACCATAAACATATATCAACTTTGAGAAGGTCAAGCACGATCAAAAAGCATCATTCAATCAGCACGTTGAACAAATTCTGATAAATCACAAGAGGGCTCATGAAAGAGAGAGACGCACACACATACACACACCCACACACATAATGACAACGCGAAAGAGGGGAGAGAAAGTGAAGAGGAGTCGGAGAGAGAAAAACAAAGAAGGGAAGAGAAAATGGAGAGGCGACAAAGAGAGAGAGGGGAGATGAGAAAATGAGGGAGAGGAGAGGAGAGAGTAGAGATAGAGAGATGAAGAGAGTACAGACTGTTATTTGAATGTTTTATATTTGATTTATCAATAAATGCAGAAACATCTGCTAAAAAAAAAAAAAAAAAAAAAACTTGAGAGGAGAAAATGTATTACTCTTGTCCACACACACCCAATAGAAAAAAGAGAAGTGCATACGTATTGTTTAATTGCATTATATATATAATATTAGCCACCGACATATAGTCAAAATGTTGTATAAGTACCAGAAGGCTGAATTGCATTATTTTTGGATAAAAAATAAACTTTATCTGTGATCGTAATGTTTCCTTTTGTTTTTAATGTGAGTGGCCCAATGAAAAACATCATAGGTGCTGATCAGGGTGTTTCATTACAAGTGCTAAATGAACGAATAAATAAATCTAAAAAATAAAAGCAGATAAGATTGGGATCGAAGTTGGAGTCATGAAATTAAAATTACATTGTGAAAATCTTAAAATTACCCACCTGCTTTTAATAAGTCACATTACTAGGATTATACACGCTTGGACTAGGATATAAACGTCATCAATTTAGAATCTTAATTGATTATCAGGAATCAAAACAATAAGGCTAGATGCGTTTATTGTCTTTGATTGTTTTCGACCAAAATTAGATTAGACTTACAAGTGGTATAAATGATTATCTCACCCCTTTGTTGAATTTTTCCAAACGATGGCATACTCTTTCGAAAAGTGGTAAAGTAAGTATTTAGATTCGAATGTAAATACATTTTAATACCTGTTCAATTGTTGAATATGATATGAAGATAATCTATAGAGATTGTTTTTAAAACAAAAAATTGTCATGTCGTTTCAGATACTTTTTGTTTGAAAATCAAAAGAAAAACAGAGTAGGCCTATTCATTAACGATCCTAATGTACACAGTTGTTTTGACTTCTGAGATTTACGATATATATTTACCATGTTCACACAATTAATTTAAGTAAATGTAAGTTTTATATATCCATCCAGTTTTATCGCAGCAACGGTACAAAATTGTTTCTATCATTCCTTTTCAACCCCTCTCGTATAGCCTGGCCTGGTGGCTATTTGGGGTCAATGTACACAGGCTCACAAAGGCTTTGATACTACGATATATCAATCATTTTGTAACCACTGATCAGATATAATGTCACTTGACTATTTTAGGAGTTGTTACAGTGATGTCGTGTATTGGCGGTTCCATGTTTAGATATTGCTTTTTTGGGGTCGGCTGTTGAGCCCCCCCCCCCCCCCCCCCCCCCACGGAGGGATACCATGCGTGTTACCAAAATGTCCGGTAAAGGGGTACTTTTCACGCACCAAAGTCCGGCTCGTAGTACACAAAATCCGGCCCGTATTGACTTTACAACCGGACTTAGGGGGTGTTTTCAAAAGGAGGGAACATGCATATGCGTACCCTAAATAACACTGAGTGGGGGGGGGGGGTGGGGTTGAGGCATACAATCATTTTTATCAAGAATATCATCACGTTTTTTACAAATCATTAACTTATAATGACCTTCAACAGAGGTCAAGATTATTTGTGTGGCACATTTCCCGCATCCAGTAACCAAGAATTTAGGCAACTGGCCCTTACGCAGGCGACTCAATGAAGTGTGTGTAATCTAAAATAATTACAATCATGTTGTTGTTGGTGCGAATCATGCTCACATTAACTGTTCTCTGACGCAGTCTTGAGTCAGTCAGTCAAAAGACGCTTCGTGTGCAAATCTTCCAATTTTTGCAAGGACCCCTTCGTGCAACATCCTACATTGCGTGCGAGAAGTAATCAGAAGCTGAGTGGCCGCATAGCGTGCAGAGCGATGCGTGTGAACGTTGAGTGAAGTATCTCTCATATCACACTTCTACATCACGCGACCGTGCGTGTTGTATGTGGCTGACCCGACCCGACGAAGATAGGGCGGGGTCACATCTTACCAAAAATGTCCGGTAAAGGGGTACTTTTCACGCACCAAAGTCCGGCTCGTAGTACACAAAAGCCCGTTTTACACACCGGACTTAGGGGGTGTTTTCTAAAGGACGGAACATGCATATGCGTACCCTAAATAACACTTAGTGGGGGGGGGGGGGGCGGGAACTGGCCCTTACGCAGTCGACTCAATGCAAGCGCGTAGCCAGGATTCCATTTAAGGGGGGGCGGTAGTGAGCACGCAAAGCGTGCGAATCACTTAAAGAGCGCGTGTAGCGCGCTCCCTAGGGGGTGGGTGCAGAGAGGGGGAGTTTCCCCCCTCCCGCGCGAAGCGCGGAAGCTTTGAAAGAAGACGATTCGTTGTACCTTTCTCGACCCTTAATCCTTATCTGTATTCAGTCCCCCTCTTTCGAAGCGCGGAAGCTTTGACGTTTCATTAAATTATTAGAAAAAGAAGACGATTCTTTGTTCCGTTCTTGACTCCTTTCCCTTTTTCTTCCTACGTCCTCTTACTTTTTTTCTTCTCTTTCTCTCTCTTTTTTTTTTTGGCCGGCGTTTTTTGAGGGGCGACCGCCCCCACCGCCCCCCCCCCCCCCCTGGCTACGCGCCTGAGGTCTCCATGCAGTGTGTGTAATCTAAAATATCCATCACGCTCACATAAACCGTTCTGAGTCTGACGCAGTCTTGTGCCAGTCAAAAGACGCTTCGTGTGCAAATCTTCCAAAATGTGCAAGGACCCTTTCGTGCAACATGCTACATTGCGTGAGAGAAGTAATCAGAAGCTGAGTGGCCGCATAGCGTGCAGAGCGATGCGTGTGAACGTTGAGTGAAGTATCTCTCATATCACACTTCTACATCACGCGACCGTGCGTGTTGTATGTGGCTGACCCGACGAAGATAGGGCGGGGTCACATATTGCGATGACCATTATCAAGATAAGGTTATCTCTACTCCTTCGGACGTTCCACTTCAATACTCATGCCAAACTAAGCCTTAAATGATTTGATAAAATACTAATTTGTATAGAAATATGTTAATCTTGATATCATTAGGGTATGTCAAATCTAGATCTTAAACTTAAGTCAGAGTTAATATATTTTTTGCTGGACAAATCTGGTTTCACTGTTTGTACAATAATATGTTGTTTCTTTTGTATTTGTTATTATGTACTTGGCAATAATAGCCATGACCCCAGGCATCAACAGGAAGAAATAGGTCAATCAAACTGGTTCACTGCTGCTCATATGAATTGCTAACATGTACTTTGAAATTTCCAATTTGATATTTTAAGTATTATTACTATGAACAGAATTATCTATGCGATACATGTTTGGAGGCAGTACTCTCCAATCATAGCTTTTATTTCTCGATAACGCAGGCCTACATTGTAAGCCAATTTATTATGGATTATGATTGTTTTTTTTTAATCCTCCAAATGTCACTATTTTTTTCTTCTGCAAGATTCTTCAATTCTATTTAAACGAATTAGAAATCTTGGAAGTATAATTTAAAATTGTACTTCCTCTAAATCAAGACTTGATAAAACCTTATCAAACCAATGATCTCATACTCGATAGCAAGATTTTACTATATACCCTGACTAGAGTATGAAGTCATATGGCAGTAGGATTGATGGCAATATTGATAAGTTGGGTTCAAAGATGTGAAAAGGACACTCTTTACACCTTCAGGGGAAATGATTTGAAAATTTGTTTTAATGGAAGTGGTAATTCAATAATAAGTGACTAATATCTACGATACCAAGATCTATTTGTCGTTGTCATCCCTCTTGCTTGGAGTTTGAAAAGGGAGCTTCTATCTGTAGGCTAGCTGATGTTCCTTATGAAGCGGATTTTTTTTTTGCAGGACATTCAGGTTCTGTGATAAAGAATTAACAATTTAAAGTTATGTAATAAAAAATTAATCATTAAAAGCTAGTACAAAAACGATTCCGTTCTTGCCTTTAACCCTTCCTTACTAGCACTTTGACTGACACGTGAAACGAAAACCTACCTCACGCACATGCGCACGCTCATTAGCACGCACACACGCAACAGCCGTTATCAATGTTATAGGAAAGTGAAGACGTATGATATCGCGTGCAAGAATGCGTGTGAATTTAATTTAGGACAGATTAATTTAATCGCTGCTATATTGATTGGACATGCATATCATTTAAATGTTTATTTATAGCAACACGCTAGTAGGGCACGGAATTTGTCAATAAGAACTGCTTAATTTTGTTTGAAATAAGCAAATGATGATTTGTATATTATAGGTCATTGGCCTCTATAACGTGGTGTAAACTAGTGTAAATGTTTTTGGAGACCATCATAATTCTGCCCAGTACAGATAGATAGAAAGGTTCGTTTCTTTATTGTATATTACAGAGTTTTCGTCATCTTAGATGTTTATAAAGTGTCACTAGTCTTGTCCATACAAAATTCAAATTAATTAAGAGATTTTGCTGCAATGCCAAGATAAGGTGTATTGTATTTATTTTCGTCGCGCATACTTATCAGATATGAGTGCATTTGTAAACTTTTAAAATCTTTTTTAAAGAATAGATGTCGCATAAGTAACCATACATTTTTACCATAAGTACTCTAGAGTTTGTACCCAATGCCTGATGTCAGTAATTTATTGCTTTGGGGAGTGAGGAATTTTTCAATAAGAAATAGAAATTAAAAAAAGAAAAGCTTTCTAAAATCTCTTTTTTCTTTACCCCTCCTCCCCCCACCCCCAACAAAAACAGTCGTCGGTCTGGTATGCCCGAAAGACGAAAATAATAATGAGTGGATGCTAGATGACCAATGGCATGGTATTCATGTAAGGGCGTCAATATTAGGGAGTACCCTATAGCATCCCGGGTAAACCTTTTCTTCAGAAGATTGGATTCCTCTGCATTAAGAAAATAAAATAATCCAAGACTAAAGTATATGAAGAAGTTCCATTAAGAGCTGATGCTTATGATTTACTTTAGGAAAATTAAACGAAACTCCTTGGAAAGTGAAACAAATCTATCTTAATCAATCATGCGAACGCAGAAAGTGGAAGTGCATGTGATTATCAATTTGAACAGGATGCAAGGTATCGTTTGCTGGATGATTGTTTGTAAATATCATCAGGCAACTTGTAATAAAACTTTCCTTCCTTTAAGGTAGGATCTTCATCTTCTAAACTAAAAATAAAAGGCAGCTCATTCAATGGCTCTTTTTTATTTTCGAACAGTCATGACTTGATCTCCAGGGACAATACACCTAACGTTTTCGGTGCTTTACCTGATTATTGGCATTGTAAGTTTGACGTAGTAGGAAGTAGATGGTGTAAACATTCATAAACACTAGGGCATTTTAAGAGCAAACATATTCACGTCACGATGCTACTATGACATTCTTCTACAAGGGAATAGAAAGTATGACAAAGCTATGAACTAGGTATTTTTATAGATACATTTACCAGACCTCGACCTTTTCATTAATTAATTTTAGTGTAGTAAAAGAGTAGGGGAATGATGTTCACCACAAGAACATTTTCTCAACTACAATCGTTTGTTCAAATGCAAACGATATTCACTGATATTTATCCTTTGACAAACTCAGGCCTATCTTGACAGTAACGACAAAACTGTTTACCATGTTTACCAATAAATCAAATCACGAAGGCATATCAATTGGACTTCCTTTATCCTATTGATGAGTGCTGATCTGCAGTGCGGAAGAGATGCATTTCGTGCTTTCGGTGTCCATGGCGTGCTAATTCCGATATTGCGTGCGGAGAGCACGAAATCCCCCATAAACGAACAGTCCGTTCACACTCGCGCAAGCTGGACGCACAAACAGAATCACGTGCTGTTACATGGCGCTGTTCGGGTTTGCCAACGGGGTGAATGAACGTTAAGCTCCACGTACGGACGGCAGAGAGAGAACGATGTAACTTGGTTGAGGGGCTGTATCATGCAGGAAGAACAGGGCTAATCTGGGTGATATAGGCGCACGCGACGCTTCACCCAATGAACCAGATTGCTGACATGAGCTAGTATTATTATGGGTCATTGTTGGTTTTTAAAAAAATGAGAGACAGATGAAATTCAAAGAAATGGGTATATAGTACTTCACACACATTAATTGGCATGACTTTTTCTCCAGATATGGAACTACTTTCCAGCTATTTCTTTTGAGGGGAGGTTTCTTCAACGATGTTATTCCACACTAATAAAAGAAGAATGGGAATGCTCGCAAATTAGTTTTAACCGTTACTAGAATTATAATTTCTCTTTAAAAAGTGTGGATGAGACGATGTGACTGGCCAGCTATGTCTGACCATGTCCATGGTATGACCAGAGAGGTGAAAGAAAGGAGTGGAATCGAGCAGCTTTCCTTTGACCCCATGCTCCAAGCCGCCGAAAAGTTATGAGCTAATCTGCAACTGTTCACCAGGTGGTGAGATAAAAGAGCGCATGAAACTTCAGGATTTAGAATTGTTACATCAAAAAAATGGTATCCCATCAACTGTTCGCTGTCCCTTTCAAAGATTTCTCATCAATTGTTGAATGTGTAATGAGTAGAACAAGCGAACACAAACTTGTGTAATTTCATCCTTTTTCCAACTGCAAAAATACAAAAAACACGCGAAAACACGCATTAGCAAACTTAATGTTGTCGAAGATTGGAAATCATGGATTAAATAACGGGACATTAAAACATGCACAAAGTAGCGCATTATCCTAAAATATTGAGTTTTTTTCAGGATTTAATTTTTCTTTTACCAACTCTGGCACACAAATTATAGGAAAGGCGGAGTACTAAATTTGAAAAATTGTTTGATGCACTTATAAAGTTTATAATTTACATTGAAATTTTGCCGGTAATTTAATATTTTGAAATACTGGGAAACTGGTGCCTGGCCTCCAAATTTCCCGCATTGGAAGCTCGGCTCGAAGCATGGAACTTCAAAGCCAAGTGGAATGTTACACATCCCATTGTTACGCTTTAGAACTCACGAAATGCGTTTGAATAAATTACAAGAGTTTCCCACTCCTTTCTTTCACCTCCTTGGTATGAATGGATGTAGGAGAAATGATGCTGGTGGTGATACGAAGTGAGGACACGAGCAGGTGGAAGAAAAGTACTATCATGCTGCACCCATTCCCTGCTAAATCCAGGATCATCCATCCCTATTGATCATGCACACAAACCAAGTCATGGCATTAAAGCTAATAGTGCCAGAAGTCCTACATCTGCTCGATTTAAGGAATGATAATACAGATAAAAGGGGGGGGGGAGTATTTTGTCAATTTTAAGTCCTTGTTATACTTATACCATAAATAGTAATGAATGCTTCGCCTGGACATTCTCTCTCTCTCTAAGTGCCATATCGATTGACTTTGGCAATCATGCTGTTCCACAACCCTCGGTTCCTAGCCTTCTGTATTAGTACCACTCCCAGTTCTTTCACTCCTCTCTCTTCCAACAATTTCTGCAGACTGCCCATCCAAAGTATCCTCCTTCTTCCCCTACTCCTTCTTCCCACAATTTTCCCTGTCAAAGCAAGATTCTCTAGGCCTTCTTTACGTGTAATGTGACCCATGAACTTCAACTGCCTAATCAACATTTCACGTATCATTTTCCTTTGCACTCCAGCTCGTGTAAGAACTTCCTCATTACTAACTCTGTCAGTCCAGGGGATTTTCATCATTTTTCTTAAGAACCACATTTCGCAACTTTCCAAACGCTTTTTAGTATCAGAGGCTAAAGTCCACGTTTCACTACCATATATAAGTACTGGGTAGATGTAACAATTCAATACTTTTATTCTGGTCCTCATATTCATTGTTCGATTTGTCAGAATTTTGCCTAGCTTTGAAAAAGCCTGGACATTGATTGATTAAATAATAATATATCAATATCTAAATGAATGAATAAATAAGTAGATGACAAAATAAACAAATGAATAAGGAGATAAATAAGGAATAAAAGTATGAGATAGGAAATTGATCGTCGGCATCACACTGTACATGAATTTTTATACACTTTTTTGTATTGAGCAATTCGTCATAAACAGGGAAATTGTGATATTTCTAGGCATGTAGCGTCTATACGTAGCAGGGTCAATTCAATATTGCATATGGATATGATAATGAGCGGATGAATGACTTTAGGGCTTTAGATGCTTCTTTGCCTTGGGCGTCCACACACATTAATTTGTTATATGTTTCTTCTCTGAGGTTGCAGTGTGTCTGTTTCCTGTCAATAAAACCTATATGTTTATAAATTACTCAATAAAGTGAAGTGTTTGTCAGACCTGTGTGATAACGATAAAAAATGTCATTATCATTATCGTTCAGCTCTGACCAGCCCTTATAATATTTCAGTGACGTAAGCTTATCAAAAGCGTTGACAAAGTAATTCAAATACATGCATATTCAAATGTATTCCCTGTTTTCATATCCTGAAGTTTTGCAATGGACAAATGCGAAGTGGCACATCACAACACATCACATGAATATTTTACTTCACACTTTTTCTGGTCCTAAATTTAGTGCACGCACATTACAGGACTTCAGTATCATGGGTCAAATGTGTCAACAACAAAATCGGAACGGTTTTGCTTAAATCCAATCATTTAATTTTAATCCATTTACAGGCACCTTTTTAAACAGCTGGGTAAACCTTGCCCATTATTGGGTAAAAAAAGAGCCTGCATGTGTATGTGGTTTAATTTGCATAATAAGTACCCAGATACGGAACAATGTACCAATATTGCATAAAACTTTACTAAATGCAGATACAAATAACATATCAAGTGTGATTTCCTTTTCCTAAAAAGTATCCCCAGAATGTTGAGACATACAAAGAAAATTGCAAATACTAAATAAAAGTTGCCATATTTTTTAGACTCAACTTAGTAATATTCTGCCCATTTTGAAATAATCGTTCTTCATTTTTACCATGATTAAGCAACTAACAAGTTATAATTTGTTTAAATACCAAAAGTTGGTCGGACACATAAATTCCCGTCGTGCTGGGCAAATTTTTGCCTAATGGTTTTAAGAATGTATTTTCACGATATTAACGTCTTCAAACCAACTCTTTGGCTAGCAATTCCTACTTCCTTTTCACTTCGTTGCTTCGCGTGACCTGACAGACAGTATAAACAACTATTTTTATCTTCAAACCTCTACTTCCAATATAAATCATTATCAAATAATGATAGTATCATGACTTTGTACTTTGATTATATGTATTTTTATCACGCACAGTTTACTTTGCTCTTGCCCTTCCTATATTGTATGTTTGCATCTATTATCATCAATTGGTTATTTAGCACTCATTATAGTCTATTGTGTTCATTTCCTTGTCACGAACACTTCTTAAAGGGATCCGGTAACTTTGTCTCGGATTCTGAAACAAAATTCTGGATTTAGCTCATGATGCAATGATAATTATAAACCTTTAGGTCAGTCAGGAACCCCATGACTTTTACAAGCCGATCGCCTGTCTGATTATCAAGATATTTATGATTGGAATTACAAATTTTGAAAACCGTTCGCCTGACGGTTTTCATAACTCTACAGTCTATTGGGAAAAACGAGTATGGTAAAACCGGTCACTCAAAGATTTTTTACTTTTTTGAGGCACTTCTTGATCATTTTGAAGCGCAATTTTTTAGGGCTTCAATATTACACCACATCACAGACACTGATAACATGTAGGGGCGTGTATCTCAGATTTAACATTGTTAAACGATCCCTTTAAAGGCGTCCTTCAGCCTCCGTTTCCTTTAAACGATAAGGATAAAGAAGTGAAGGATTGGGAATATCTTGCTGATTCAACGAAGTTGAGAATTTGTCCAGGCTTACCAAAAACAGTGCACAGATATGAATAATATACACAACGTATCAACAATTTTCATGCTTGGTAAAGGGGGAAGGGCTGCAATTAAAGACTATTTTGAGTAAATATATGTTTTTTGTTGAGGAGGCACGATGGCTCAGAGGTAGAGCAGTGGCTAGAAACCAAGTCGATGCGCTCATGCCCTTTGGTACTCCTCATTACCAAGTCCCTCGGAGAGGACTTAACGCCGTCGGTCCCCTGGTTGCTTACTTACAAGCATACACATGCTTTCGTAGCAGTCAGGTAAAACAAACAAACAAATGTATAGTTACATGCAAATGACAATCAATATTACACTTAGTATGGATATATGAACTTTTTACAAGTGACACGTATTTAAAGTCGAACTAACTGCCAAGTCCTCTTTGTGAATACAATTTAGAATACATTTACTTTTAAATTAATGACCCTCTCTCTTTGTCTCTCTTTTTTAATTATCTTTTCTTTCTTACTATGTCTTTTTGTGGGTTTTTTTTCCAGCTACACAACTGTCAACAGTCATTGGTTGCAATTCCCTACTCCACCCCAGTCCCATTTCAATATATCCAGTTCGTCTCGACACCATCCAACATAATCGCTTATTGTCACTTGAATGTATATAGTGCAGAATGACCCTTGATACGTTGAATCGAACGAGAAGAGAAGTCACACCGCCACACTGACCCCCACACTGATTTCAAATTGACCTATTCTTGGCCGTTGGGGTGTAGTTGTGTTTTGTTCGATCTGTTGTCGGTCTGTTGTAGGTCTCGTTGTTGTGACTGCAGTATAAAATCATAACGATGAGACCCAGACCAGACCTACAATAAACCCCAAAAAAATGAAATTACCCCGAATGTCCAAGGTTTTGTCTGTAATGGGTGTGTTTGAGTTTGGTCTTACGGTGAGACTGAGGTCGCTTATTGTAACTCGAATGTATATATAGTCCAGTATGAGAAGAGAAGAATTGAAAAGTTAATAATTACTTAGACTCCAATGACAATCTAGACTGATTTAATTGCTCTGACCTTGCCGAACTAGCCCAAAACTGTTGTAAAGCAGGCGCGGATCCAGGATTTCTTAGGGGGGGGGGCCCAAATTTGAAATTATGCGAGCCATATATTGGTACGTAATGGTGACCAACAGTGACGTAATGCGGGGGGGGGGGAGGCGGTGCAGGGAGGGGCGATTTTCCCCCTTCCTCCTCCGCGAAACGCGGAAGCTTTGACGTTTCATTAAATTATTAGAGAAAGAAGACGATTCGTTGTACCATTCTCGAAAATAATTCTCGTCTTAATTTAGTTTTTTCCCTCCCGCGCGAAGCGCGGAAAATTTTACGATTTATTAAATTATTAGAGAAAGAAGACGATTCGTTGTCGAGTTCTCGACTCTTAATCCTCGTCTGAATTTAGGTTCCCCCCCCCCTCCTGCGCGAAGCGCGGAAGCTTTTAGATTTCCTTAACTCATTAGAGAAAGAAGATGATTCGTTGTACAGTTCTCGACTCTTAATCCTCGTCTGGATTCAGGTTCCCCCCTCTCGCGCGAAGCGCGGAAGCTTTTAATTTTCATTAAATCATTAGAGAAAGAAGACGATTCGTTGTACAGTTCTCGACTCTTAATCCTTGTCTAAATTCAGTGCCCCCTCCCCCTCCTGCGCGAAGCGCGGAAGCTTTGACGTTTCATTTAACTATAAGAGAAAGAAAACGATTCGTTGTACAGTTCTCGACTCTTAATCCTCGTCTGGATTCAGGTTCCCCCCTCTCGCGCGAAGCGCGAAAGCTTTTAATTTTCATTAAATCATTAGAGGAAGAAGACGATTCGTTGTACCATTCTCGAAAATAATTCTCGTCTGAATTTAGTTTTTTCCCCTCCCGCGCGAAGCGCGGAAAATTTTACGATTCATTAAATCATTAGAGAAACAAGACGATTCGTTGTACAGTTCTCGACTCATAATCCTTGTCTAAATTCAGTCCCCCCCCCCCCCCTCCCCCTCCTGCGCGAAGCGCGGAAGCTTTTAGATTTCCTTAAATCATTAGAGAAAGAAGATGATTCGTTGTACAGTTCTCGACTCTTAATCCTCGTCTGGATTCAGGTTCCCCCCTCTCGCGCGAAGCGCGGAAGCTTTTAATTTTCATTAAATCATTAGAGAAAGAAAACGATTCGTTGTACCGTTCTCGAAAATAATCCTCATCGGAATTTAGTTTCCCCCCCCCCCCCCCCCCCCCTGGCTACGCGCCTGCGGTCAGATAAACACATTTTGATACCTTGTCTAACCCCGCAAGCTCAATGGTTTAAGGCAATAAATTACGGTCAGATAAGCATTCAGGGGCCCGTCTTAGGGCCCCTGGTGGGGTCGAGGCGGCGGAGCCGGCACCGGAAGCTCAGGGGTTTTAGGCGTTTAATTAAGGTCAGATGAGCATTTTTTGTATACCTTATTATTTTGTGACACTGGCAGGTCAATATTTGGCATGGGGTCCAGGGGGCGGAGCCGCCAAAATCAAGGGTTTTAGGCATTGAAATTACCGTCAGATGAGCATCTAAGGGCCCGCCGTAGGGCCGTAGGTGGAATCCAGGGGGCAGAGCCCCCGGAAGCTTAGGGGTTTTAGGCATTAATCACGGTCAGATGAGCATATTTTGATGCCTCATTATTTTTTAACACTGGCAGTTAACTATTCTTTCTCTCATTCTAATTTATTTCTCTTTAATATACTTTTTCAAAAAAGTGTGGGGGGGGGGGGAGCTCAGGGCTCCCGATCCCCGCCGTACCTCGGGCCCTGACATGTAGGAATCTCAAGAATCATATTTCTTGCCTGGCTGTAAATTTAGGAATTTGTCATTTTCCAACAAATACATACAAACGTATAATTTACTAAAAAGTGAGGAAAATCTCGAAAATTATGTCATTTCAGCATTATTTGTAATCCACCGTTGTGGAATTAGAAAAAAACCACATTTGAATTTGATTTCCCCCAACCCCCCCCCCCTATCAGTACGCCAGTATCTCCTCTTTTCCTTTTTTCTTTCCCTTTCCTTCCTTCTCTCTTATTTTTTTGATTGGGGGGGGGGGGGGTCAACAGCCTGGGAGGCAAGGCCCTTTCGCCCCCGATCTCCTTCTTCCCCCTTTTCTTTTCTTCTTCCTCTTCTTTCTTTCCCTTTCTCTCCTCTTTCCCTTTCCCTTCTTTTCCTTTCTTCTCTCTTTTTTTTTTTTTTTTTTTATGCGGGGGGGGGGGGGGCCAAGGCCCGCTCGGCCCCCCCCCTGGATCCGCGCCTGGTAAAGGCCCGATATTTGAGGAGTTGAGTTAAAAGTAAAGACAAAATATATTGATGAATAAAACGAGTTGTAATTGTATGTATTGTGTTAATCATTAGTTGCTCGAAATTATCGCACCTTTATTTAAAGTTTGTTTTATTTCCATGACGTATTTGTAAAAAAAAACTTACTAGTAAAGTTTTATTTGAGGAATATAACAAAATATTATATGAAGCGATCAGGATAAAAAAAAGGGGGAAAAAAGGGTTTTCCGAATCCATGTTAATCACATTTTCAATGACATCATTGTGACTACGAATGATCCGCAAATCCTGCTGTGTTCCGCATATTTCTACAATAGTCCATGTCGCTATAGATTTATTTTGTCGAGAATCGACTGTTAAAGTGATCCAGAGGAGGTCACATATGGTTTCAGAATTTCTATGATTTCCTGTGCTTTAATAGAGGCACGCGGCACAGTTAGGTTATGCAATATCACATCATATTTTCGAGCGGATATAACAGAATCACATCTCGCACTAGGTATATACATTGTTCACTGTCTGTCTCAAGGAAACCTAATTCAGACACGCATATCGATAAAACTGTTCATTAATTGGAGACGGGTGATTTGAATATTTGCAAACCTCCTAAAGAAGATCGAATATATATTATTTTAGCTTTCATTCTCAAATAGGAAGTCCTTCTTCCGCAAATAAATTCACAAATTGTGATGTAATATGATCATAATGACAATTATCCTTTCGTTTTTTTATGATGATTGTCAATTGCTTATTTATGATTCATTTTTCAGAAAGTACTTTTTAGTATTTTATATTTGTTATTTTACGGAAATTGTTTATAGTTTATATGGAATACAGAGATAATAAATCGAAATCAAATTATGTGATTACTACTACTAGACACTTTTTAGAGCCCCTTAATATTCCTTGTTATTATTATTACCAATATCATTTTCATCATCATCTTTATCAATATCATTATTATTATCATTTTTATTTTTCATCATCATTATCATCATCATTATTATTATTTTTGTCATCATTATTATTATTTTTGTCATTATTACAAATACTATTGTCATTATTATTATTATTATTATTATTATCATCATTATTATTATTATTGTTGTTATTATTATCATTGTGTTATAGAAAACAGCATCACGCAATGTTGTAACTTCACTAACTGATAAACTCAAACAGAATAGATGAGAAAGGCGTTTTGTAGATGGAACCATTCCGAAAAGGGGACATGTGTTGAAATCTTCCAACCTATATTTGTTCAAACGGCTTTCAAATAAATACAGAAATGCGACAATGAGTTCCGGAAATATCCAGTCTGGGCGTGGAATAGGGATCTCCTGCTTCCTTTGCCAACGTTTTGATTTTCCTCTTTGCCTGTTAGAAAGAGAAAGAAAAAAAAATCGTCGATAAATGAAAGACCGATTAAAGGGCCGCTTGCTCTGATATTATTTGCTTTTTCACCTGGTATGTACACAAAGACCATGGTAGTCGAGTAGGGGGGTTCTCTTCATGTAGCTTGCGTGCGGAGCTGGAGAAGACCCCAAAACCTTTATCTCTACGAAACAATGTCCGCTCGGGATTATTACAGACTTGCGTGCGAATATGCCAACAATCATTATGTAAATGGTTGTGTTTGTCAAACTACTTCAAGCCCCTATGATTTCTTCTTTTTTTTACATTTCAATCAGTCAGTCACAGTAGAGTGCACTCTTTTAGAGGAGGCGGTTTCATTCGCACGCAATTTTCGCTTCGATACAATGGCTAGGGGGTCGGCTCGCACGCAAGCTCTGCCCGTACTTACAGGTGTACAACGCCCGCGCGCCGAAGGACTAGCTGACGATATTTGTTAGTCTATTTTTACAGGCACTGATTTGTAATTGCAGAAAAGGAATGTAATTATGACCCACAAACAAGACCTTTATAGAGTTCATAGATAATTTAATTAAAAATGTATTCAGATTATTTACTTTCTTTTTACTCACTTTATAGATTAACGGGGAAATAAAGCTTCTGAATTCCGATGTATTTTTTGCACAGTATATATATTAAGACTACGTTGACGAGGTCGTCAGAAAAGAAAAGAGTGCACGCAAACTCGGCGGAATGCACTAATGTTTATGCCCCCCATGCACGAAGAGACGCACGCACTTTTATTTATTGATGAATAACTTCTATGGGCTCACGAGATCGATTTAATTGGTAGACTGGCTATCAGTGAACATTGACAAAAGAAACCGTCTTCGAAAACTCGTTGCTTGCGTAACTGATAAGCCACAAAACTATTTAAGAGCACTCATACATCAAGAGTCATCATTTCTCAAGCTGCTCGACATTGATGCATACCACAGTTGATCACGACTTTTCGAAATCAATTATATTACATGCAAGTTCATTCCGAGATTGAATTGAAAGTAATACATTGACGTTTAACTTCCAACCTTATCTTCACTTAAAGTCTCCATGATGTTGGACGTCAGTGCGACAACCTCCATGAATCCAGGTCCACAGTACTTGAGCCAGACGATTGCGTCGTATTTCCTACTCGTCACCGTCGTCATCCTCGTCACCCGGGTATGGCTAACAGAATCATCTATGAAGATGAGGGCTAAGTCGAGCGGGGATGAAGCCAAACCTCTTCCAGGTCCATGGGGGATCCCTGTGCTTGGTAATATGCTGTCTCTTGGTCGTTCCGCACCCCACCTCTCGCTGACGGCTCTCGCGAAGAAGTTCGGCTCCATCTTTCAGATTCGGCTCGGCAGTCGCCCGGTGCTCGTTTTGAATGGTTACGAGGCCATCCAAAAGGCGCTCATCAAACAGGCCGTGGTATTCTCTGGACGTCCCGATCTCTACACTTTTGAGCTAATCAAATCTGGTGTCAAAAGTGGGACATCGTTGTCTTTCGGGAACTATGGCGAATCATGGAAATTGCATCGAAAACTCGCTGAATCCTCACTCCGTCATTTCACCGCTGGTAGTCAGGTGAAGTTCGTTGAATCGGTAGTTTCGACCGAGGCTTCAGAACTCGTACAGTATTTCAAATCTATCGCATGCGACAACAACAACAATAATAACAACGCAAATGGTGACCAATGCAAACCACGTCCAGATAATGTTGTCGATATCAGAAACGTTCTCCGACTTGCTGTCAGTAATGTCATGTGCTGGTTCATGTTCAGCAAAAGACACACTTATGAGGACGAAGCCCTGCTGAACCTACTTAATATTTCCGACCGTTTCACAGCCGCTACGGGAAGCGGCAACCCCGTCGATTTCATGCCGTGGCTCCGTGTCTTTTTCAGGAAATCAACCAACGAATTTAAATCCTTGCTGACCGAGTTCCGTGCATTCGTTGGTGGGAATCTTCTCGAAGTGCATACCGCAGAATACGAGGACGGTTCCGAGCGCGACATCCTCGACCATCTCGTCACGTCAGGACGACGTTACAACGAAAATAATAACAAGAAAGCTGGCATTAATGACGTAATGCTGCGCGAAACTTGTTTTGACTATTTCGGCGCTGGGTTTGAGACCGTTTCAACAACGCTCGAATGGTGCTTACTCTACATGGCTGCACATCCAGATACCCAGCGTAAAGTCCAGGAGGAGATTGACACGATGGTGGGCCAAGATCGACTGCCGACGCTCGAAGACCGCGAAAAGCTCCCATTCACGCAATCCTGCCTCCTAGAAATATTGCGTCACGCGACTCCCGTCCCGTTTGCCATCCCTCATAGCACCACCTCCGATACCGTGCTCGACGGGTACTTCGTTGCTAAGGATACCGTCGTCTTCGTCAACCTCTATTCAGCTCACGTTGACCCCCAGGTATGGAATGAACCTCAAGTCTTCAATGCCAGTCGTTTCCTGACCTCCGATGGCGCCATCGACCAGGAGATGAAGAAACATGTGATTCCGTTCAGCGTCGGACGCAGACGATGCATCGGATCGGATTTGGCGCGAATCGAACTCTTTTTCTTCTTCACCATCTTCCTCCAAAATTTCTCTATCGAGCATTCCAAAGACGGTGAAGTGAGCATGGAGGCGACAGACGGACTAGCCAGACGACCCAAAGACTTGAATATCAATTTGATCTCCAGGAAATAGACTACATACCTTTCTTAATCTGTTATTGTCACTACCGAAGGGACATCATTAAGGTAACTAAATCATATTAATGATATTATTTGCGTTATTCCATAGTGAGCTTGATGAAACACTGGAGCGAGGACTGAATAGGCAATAAATGGGGTCTATCTTTCTCTTTCAGACAAACACATACCATTAATTTTTTTTTATTGGAAATAGGAAAAAAATGACCCGTTCAATTATGCAACAGTCGGACGCGACATGATGTCACAATCATTTGAAACGTTATTTCCTTATATAATTATGTGTCTGTTTAGAATGTGATTTCTCCAGCAAATAAATTGATCAAAAATGTGAGTTATTATCGAAACCAAAGATATTTTGTTCATTACAATGCAAGAGAGAAAAGGCTCGTCAGTCGTATGATATGGGTGAAATGTTATCGACCATATCTTATATCGTTTATGTATTTCATATACTTCATTCTTGTGTTCAGTTGATAGTCCTACTGGAGCTTAGAGCAGACAAAATATGAAGTAAAATAACAGATTTGATGGGTTTTTTTTTCTTCATAAGTCACGATACTTAATAACCTATAATGTTACCCAATACCTAAGGATTCATTCAGTGTAAATGTCTTTCATTCAGTATTTATTCATATCAAGTACTTTTCGTATTATATCACTGACTAAGTATAAATTGATTTTCTACCATCAGTCAGTGTCGATTACCTCAAACTACGGTTGTTTATCTTGCGGAAAAAAGTACTTAAGTACTTGAGGCCAGTACTTAAGTGCGTCATAATAAACAATTAATGAAATACATATCACATCAACTTTTTCATTATCTATAGTTCTGTAAATTTGAAGATTAAATTAGCAAGGACCTAGCAAGTTGTTGAATGTACATGTATAATGGCCTATGAACAGATTGTAGGTCTCACTTAGCTTTTACCAAAGATATTTCTATATACTTATAACGTACATTGTATTTAGTTGTCTTATTTTATATGAAGGATAAGTTTATCAATTCTTATGTTTAATTATTTGTAAATGTATGTCCTAACCAATACACCACTCGCTACGATTGTTACAGCAGAAATATTTTCATATTCCTTTCTAGCCTATGTGGATCTTTTATTTCTTCTTTCAAATCAACTGTGCAAAATTATGATTCACCCTAGGCGAATTGTATTTGTTTTTGACAGTTAGATAAGCCGCAGGGTAGTTTAATCTGATTAAGATGAAGAACATCGGTTTCGATCAATTATGTTTTATATGTGGGGATGCAATGTTGTATAAATGTTTTTTTTTTAAATAACGTTCATAGAGTATTCTTTGAGCAGGAACAAAAACATATACTCGTTTCTTCTTAGTTTGCCTAAGGAAATCAATGAATACATTTATGTAAGGACAGTA
The DNA here is from genome assembly GCF_000002235.5 of Strongylocentrotus purpuratus. Taxonomy (NCBI): domain Eukaryota; kingdom Metazoa; phylum Echinodermata; class Echinoidea; order Camarodonta; family Strongylocentrotidae; genus Strongylocentrotus; species Strongylocentrotus purpuratus. The sequence goes on along the minus strand of NW_022145599.1, from coordinate 22,914,949 downwards.
TTTATAGTTGTACATGTCGGAATTCACTAATGTCTATGCAGTTATGATTGAGGCAAAATGGTCCCTGTTCAAGAAATAATTCAATAGAAAAAAGCACGCGCATGAACCAAACAGTATTTCGTTTTATACTTGGGAATGAACGAAAATAATTGTTACGACGGGTATAATACCGATATAGACCTAACTTCATGTTATCTCCCAATTTATTTACATGGCGAATACCGTCTTATTTTAATATTTTGTTTATACATATTCTGATCTGATTTGATTTTTTTTTTAAATTAGCTAATTTTGGAAAGCACATGGAAATATGTCCCTTTTACTAATCATCAACATTCCGTGAATAATTATTCAGTGATTGGTGTTTATGTACATGGTTATGTTTGTTATAAATATGAATTATAGTTTGAATATCGAATATTTGATTGCAAGTTTCCTCTCTTTAATGTCTTGAATTGGAGTGTGGTTATGAAATACCATTGTGGATTGGATTTGATGATTGCGAATGAGATAAAGAAATAAGGTGTTAGCAAATGTATACTATTCAACATTTTGAAAAGGTCGTGGAAGTAGTTGAAATAGTCTAGAAATTTACTTAAATTAAAAGATAAATCCTACACGTTTTCATAACATGATTCGCAATGAAAAAGAAAAAAAAAACAGAATTGTGCTGATGCACGGTGCGTATAAGTCTATGATAGAGTATGACGAAAATGTATGAGAATATGAGGAATATCTAATAATTTAAAGTATCGTTACGTTGGTTGTGAATATGGTAGTTCATAGAATGAACCTGAAGATGATGAAGTCATACAAATTGAAGCGATGATGTTGCCTTTTTTCATGAGTTTTTCATGTCTACAAAAGTGGTGAACTAATTTTTAAAGTTGTCTAACAAATCGGCATAGGGACATGAATTGAATCTAAATCTATACAACGCTGCAGGATTGACCTTGAAGATTACAAAGAAATTAGGTAGGACTATAAACGTGTCATTCGATGACAGGCGTACTAGATGTAGGGGCTATAGATACTGGTGCCCCCGGAATATTTGGAAAATTATTAATAATCAAGCCCCTCACTTTATATCATATTTCAAAAAGAAAAAAGAAAGAAGAAAAATCCGGTTGAAACTAGAAAGTTGATTCATACAGGAAACGCCAGACCCCTGGTGAAATAATTCTACTCAGTCATACCCCAATGCATTAAATAGATTGAATGAGTGTTTAAGTTACAAAGTGATGGACTACATTATCGAATTATCTTTTATCATCACTAGAGAACAAAATAGTCGAGCAAATAGTACACATGAAATGAAAAAGTAGAGAAACACAAATCCAGGTATAAATGAGAAACTAACCCGGATATGATGAAAATGAAAGGAAGTTGGTGAGAGAATTTCCCAATAATTTTCAAAAATCATCGATTTTATCAAATCATGGGTACCAGCGTCTTCAAAATGTTAAACAGTTCGGCCTGTATTCTACAGACTCAAATTTGCTTTTGTTCAAAACCGTGTTTACCAAATTGAAGTTGTCTGAGGTCTAACTTTTCCTTTTGTTAAATGTAATTTTAGACAGGGTCAGGTTTACCTGAATTAGTAGAATCATGTTAGGTCCGTGCATATATGCGGACCAGTCTGTTTGTTGTTCAATTTTAATCAAAAAGTCAAATTTCTAGATTAGAACAGTAACACAATCTTTGCAGGGTTGGTCAAAATGGTTTGCGATTACTCTTTTTCTTTTGGTGTGCGCGCATGTAGTGAGGATTTGTCCTCCATTAGACTAGAGGTGTGACGGTCTAGTTGTTGGCTCCGGACTGTGAACCACAGTGTACAAGGTTCGAATCCCTGCTCAAGCACTAACGACCTTCGGTAAGACGTTAATCTACATTTGCCGCATTCGACCCAGGCGAGGTAAATGCGTACCTGGCGAGCATGGGTGTCGATCCTTACGTAATACCTATTGTTCAGGGGGGGGGATAAATGAATAGATCATCCCCCTGAACAATAGGTATCAATTACAGATCGACACCCATGCTGGCGAGACTTAATTCCTGAAAATGCTAGAGCGTCGTAATGGCAGGTATGCAAAAGCAGGGTTAATGATTGTCGAGCGCAAGGAGTGTCAAGTCTGACAGACATGAACACTTTACAAGAACCCAATATTCTTCTTGTTCTTTCCTTCTTCTTCTACTTCTTCTTCTTCTTCTTCTTCTACTTCTTCTTCTTCTTCTTCGTCTTCTTCTTCTTCTTCTTCTTCTTCTTCTTCTTCTTCTTCTTCTTCTTCTTCTTCTTCTTCTTCTTCTTCTTCTTCATCGTCTTCTTCTTGTATTATTGTTATTATTATTATTATAATTATTATTGTTTTTATTATTAATATTATCCTTATTATGCTTCTTCTTCTTCTCCTACTTGTTTTGTAGTTATTGTTATTATTATCAATATTAATATTTTTGTTTTATTATAGATATTATCATTAATATTATTAAAACAATTATTTGTTATTATTATTATCATACAATTTATTATTTAATACTGACTCTTTTCAAATTAATGAATGAAAACTGTTTTGTTCTAATGAGTTACCATATAAAGAAACACCGGATAACATTAAGTAAACAACGTGCTTTAATGCCTAAATTGACTGGGCACTCCATGAACAAAGCTAGATCAAAAGTAAACATTACACATTACAAAAAATGAAATAATCAGTATTTGAAAGTCCGGATCTCTGGCAAAGACATTGCAATTTCGAAATTGCCAATAGATCATTTATTTGTGTCGCAACAAAAATGCATTTTATATTCGTGCAATAATAATTCTCAACTTTATGACTTTTTAAGAGCAGTATAATACCCTACGCCCATTATGTATCATGGACACTGTATATAGAATACTTAATCTGGAATGCAAAGTGCCAACAATCAGGGGACAATAATATCCAATGCACTTTCAAAACGCATACAAATGCTACATTTTCATCATTCCTACAGAGCCATAAGGTTCGATCTATAAATTATATTATAAAAAATGAATCATATTGTCACTATCATTTCATGACACCAAGGTTAGAAGAATTAATTCCAACTTTATGGGCAACAGTGTAGAAAATCAATCAATACCATTGCAAGACGTGTGTGTTATTACCGTGTTTTCTACCTGCGCCTGAGACTATAGCAATAACCATTCTCGTTTCGTCCCAAGCTTGAAGCACTGACTAAAAGATGAATATTACTTTCATACTAGAAATGATTAACAAAAAGTTCCGATCAATAGCTATGATGATTGCAAACCACAAATGAAAATTTGTGATTTTGACTTTCTATTTATCGACGGATATTGCGCTGCATCCCTTTTTTCGGAGTCCCCCGATGTATCTAGTGCAGTTTATTTCCATTTCCACCTTCACAAGATGAAATCTTTCTCTCTCTCTCTCTCTCTCTCTCTCTCTCTCTCTCTCTCTCTCTCTCTATATATATATATATACATGTATATTTAAAAAATATCTAGGCTTCATGAGAACGGTTTTAGTGTAAAAAAAAGGGGGGGGGGTTCAGACCAAAACAAAAAAGCTCCTGTAAACTTGACTGCATCTATGGCGTATAAACAAATTTTCGATCAGTTATCAGGAGCTATACTCGCCCGGACGGATATAATCCTGGTAAAGTTCTTATCTTTGAAGACTGTCACAGTGGACCGTTAAACTTGTATTGACCTCTACCAGTTAGAACTTATTTTCACTAACAATAATAAAAGTTCTGATACCAGTATTTTTTATTTTTAGATACGTGGGCATTATTGCCTGATATTTTGAAATATCTTGCTACTGTTCGGACCGTTCGGTTCCCTGCCTGCCTACTCATTCGTCAATTGATCTCGATCTACCAATTTGTCTGAAAACAATACTACCTTGACCTCTAGATGGCGCATGTTAATAATGCGAAAATGTGAAGCGCAAGGTGGCCGCGACACTGTTTTTCTCCATTATATTAGGTGTTGATATGTGAAAATGAAAATTCACGAGAAAAAAAATTGTGTTTTGTTTGGTTGTTTGTTTGCACCATTCAATTAGCACCCTTCGAGTAGCCCATATCTTTATTTCACCTTAATCAAATGTTAAGGGGTGTTTTTTTCTCTCTTCTTCTTCTTACAATGGGTGCAGTGCAGACAAGGGAGCAGGCCTGACTTAATAAAAGTTGCGATTCATCGCAAATCCTCCAATCGATCGCAAACTCGCAAACTCCTATCTCTTTATTACACAGTTTCCATTGTTTTCAAGTTGCGATCTATTTTAATCAATTGCATGTGTTTTTATAAGAATGAGGCCCAAATTATCAAGAACTTTACACAAGGCAAATCCCGTTATTAGGTTTCTTGTGCGACAAATAATGCATTCCATTGGGATCTAATCTTGCTCTCTCTCTCTCTCTCTCTGTTTCATGAGTCTGTGGAATGGTCCCTTAAGTGTTGTCGTGGTCTCGTGGATACGCCACCGGACTGTGGATCACACAGTTCTTGGTTCGAGTTCCGCTGCGGCACTAACGTCATGTGGAAAGACATTAATCTACGCATGCCGCTCTCCACACAGGTGTAGTAAATGGGTACCTATTTTGAAGAAATTCCGGGCTGTGAATTCTTCAGCGTCTTATCAAGGCGACGCAGCTGAAACCGGATAATGATAATATGACACTTTGATAGTTGAGTTTTGTTGCGGATGACAAAATAATTTTGTTTGATCGAAATCGGTTCAGAGACGGCTGAAATATCAATAAATATAACCATATCTAATATTTGTGGTGACCCACAAATATTCGGTAATCTTGAACCAGCCGTTGAAAAACGAAATAGCGCCTTATACGTTTTATGTTTTTGTTGGCTTTTTCGTGTTGGTTATAATACGCACAACCAGCCGGCCCGTGTATTGTTATTATCAATTAATTAATTAATTATCGGTCAACTTATTTGTTTTGAAAGTAGTAATATTAGTAGTATTAGTAGAAGTAGTAATATTATTATTATCATCATTATTATTATTATTATTATTATTATTATTATAATTATTATAAATAAGAAAAAAAACAAAGATAATGATATTCTCTAGAGGAAATGTACACAAGTACCCAGTTTATAAGTATGGGAACGGTATTATCAATGTGGTACATGATTTTGTGTATCTTGGGGTTAAATTTAATTACAATGGTCATTTTAAAAAGGGTATATCTAAACAGGTGATTCAGGCAAGAAAAGCCTCATTTGCAATGACCTCAAAGGTGCAAAGCTTAAGATTATCATTGGATATACAGTGTGAGTTATTTGATCAGTTAATCCTGTCAATACTGTTATATGGCTGTGAGGTGTGGGGTTTTGAGGATTTAAGCCAGATTGAAATTTTTCATCGCAAATTCTTAAGGGCCATACTGAATGTCAATAAATATACACCTGACTGTATGATTTATGGTGAGACAGGCCGTAGTAAAATTGATGTTGAGGTTAAATGTAGAACGGTAGGTTTTTGGCTAAAAGTAGTCAAAGGAAGTCATTGTAAATATACATTTAGATTCTATAATTTTTTTAAATAACTTATGGAAAGAGGTTCCCAGTCTCAATTATCTAAATGGTTGTCATGTGTAGGGAATACATTAAATAATGCTGGGCTAGGAAATGTGTGGCAAATGCAAGGAGATGGATTCAGTAATACATGGATTCTTCATGCTCTTAAGCTCAGGTTGACTGACATGTCAAAGCAAGAAATTATGTCAAATGTTTGGTCAAATCGCATTTGTGTTAACTACCGAATTATTAAGAACGAAATTTTATTTGAAAAGAATCTGGTAAAGTTGAATTAGAAGAGGTGCAATCACTTTTTGTCGATTCCGATGCAGGTCACACCGCTTACCAATTAATAATGGAAGGTTTGAAAATAATCCTGAAGAAAGTAAAATTGCATGTCCTTGTTGTAATTTTAAGGTTTTTGGAGATGAATTTCACTATATTTTTGTCTGCCCTTTTTTCAAGAAAGAAAGGCAGTTATACCTAGATAGACAGTTTGTTGTGAGTAACCCTAGCACATTTCACATGGACAAATTATTTAATAGATCTAGCGTTAAATAATTAAGAAAACTCATAAAATTCATAAGAGTAATAATACAATTCTTTTCGTTGGTTCCTAAGGCTGAAAGGCATGATCCTATTTTTGTTAATAAAAGTGTAGTAACTCGTTGTGGTAGACAAACCAAACCACGTGATATTTTAGATTTATAACTTTAAACTGTATAGTGTATACTTAGTCTTTAGCTCATGTTTATTGTGTTTTAGAAATATAAAAATGTATGTATCATCTCTATGTATTTTATTATCATGTTTTACTTTGTTTTTATATATCTTTCTGTATTGTGTTGTAAATATGTTGTGCTCTCATACCCCGGAAGTGGGTCGATAGAGTCAATAAAATCTTATCTTAACTTATCTTACTCAGTTCTGTTGTGCTCTCTATGTACTCTGTTCGGTTGTGCCCTCTACATACTCAGTTCGGTTGCGCCCTCTATAAACTCAGATGGATCTTTAAGATGGATTTCATTATGAAGATAAACGCTAAGGGAGCAAGGCGATCGATCGGGGGAGGGGCCGTAACACCTTCTTCTCTGGTCCCGTAACGTTATAGAGGCATTAAATCTTGGAATCAACTACCTATGGAGGTAAAAATATATGTCTTTCTCTGTATTTAAATCAAGGGTAATATAAATATTTGCTTAAATATCTTTGCATATAACTTTAAAATATAAATTTAACGCTGTTTGAAAAAAAAAACAATTGATGACGGGAAGGGGGAGGGGGGTGGGTGGGTAGTAGTATATTGGTTTGTACGTTTCAATTTTTCTTTGTATACTTATGTTCTTGTTTTTTTTATTTTATTTTTTTAAATATTTGTATGTTATGATATGTGTTATCTTATAATTGTACATGCAATTTTTATATTGCGCACGGACCTACAGAAGAACAGCCTTTTGCTGGTGCTGGTGCCGTGCAAAAATAAAATAAACTGAACTGAACTGAACTGTTCTTTCTATAATTCCTCTCTTTTCATTTTTTGGAGGGGTGGCACGGGCCCCTACCCGCAGGTGAAGAGCCATTTTACATGACTTTCTTTTTAACTCTTACTTTCACCTATCCCAGATAACCCTAAGTTTTTTCTTGCTGCTTTCTATGTAGTTGATAATGCATGATTAAAATAAATAGAGATAGAGAGAGAGAGAGAGAACCATCATCATTATGCAATGGTTCAGGGTTTGTGTAATGTACATTTCAAACCATTTCTTAGCGTCTCAACCCTGAAAAAATAGCGAAACTATTTTTGAGGAAAAGCATTATACTAAACTGAATAAAGAATAACAGCTTTATATTGGTACGAACTAAAGACAATGTGGTATCGGCACAGTAAGATCGGGTATTTGTATAGAGGTATTCCAGAATGACATTCTGATATACGCATAATACAACTGATTTTTAAGATTTCTTCTCCCCCTGCAAACGAAAAAGAAAACAAGGTTATTTAATAAAAGAATCTTGCGACAAATAATCATGTTTTATGCGTATACACAGGACTCGCGGAACGTTTATTAAAGTGGGGGGGGGGGGGGTAAAGTATTTACGATCAGGTAGTGGGTAGCGAGCGGAGCGTAAATTGGTGTGGGGGTTCACGGGGCGGAGCCCCCCAGAAGCTCAGGAGTTTTAGGCATTTAATTACGGTCAGAGAAGCACAAATATTTTGATGCCGCATTTGAGTCACTGACAGGTCACAATATTTTTGTTGAATGACGTAAATCATGGTCCGAAGCAATATTTAATTCAAATGAGACGCATGCTAAAGACTAGAAAATTTAATGTTGACCATTTATTTTCATAAGTACATTTTATAGATGAAAATAAAATTTCTGTTTAAAATATAATACAAGCGAGTACCGTATCATCTCTTCCTCTCACATATTTCTTAAGTTCGTGGCAGATATGTTTTTAGAGCAATATACATGTATAAGCAAGTGTCGCTGAAACTTGCGTTATTGCGTCCTGGACTCACCAAATAACCAAATCTCACAAAAGCAGTGAGCAATTGCGTCCTAAGTTCCCAGGTTGGTATCCGGAAGTTGGAGAAGAATCATTTTCGCATCGTATACTGGTTATAATTTCAATGATTTACACATTTTCCCAATCTACCATATAGTGTAACAGTAACGACCCATCTGTGACCAGGGGCGGATCCAGCCGGCGGCAAGAGGGGGGGGGGGGGGATATTTAGTGGCGAACGGCGAATGAGCGGGGGATTTTTTTATTTTAGGGGGGTCAGGGGGGTCAGGGGGTCAGGGGCCGCTTTTGTTTTTTTGTTTTAAAAAAGGTAAAAATCTACGTTACTATCCCATTTTTTTACCGGTTTGGGGGCTAGGGGGGCCGGGCCGCCATTGCGTGAGAAGGCTGCTTGTTAACACTATCTCTCTTATATTGTTCGGTTGGCAGACATCAGAACTATAATACCTCAGTCACACTAATAACATGATCTGACCAAATAGACTCCAACCACACTGATTCTTGGCTATGTGATACATCGGTCTCTGAGCGATCTGTTATCGGTCTCATCGATGTGACTGTTGTATGAGGGTCAAAGCATCGCGTGCAAGCTATTCAATAGCCGAACAATTAGCATTAGAAAACTGTCAATGTTTGCAGAGCTATTCAGCTCCGACAAAAAAAAAATGATGCAGAATGAAAGAAAATAGACGGATACACATAAAAAGGAGAAGAATAAATGAAACCCATTCGCTGTGCACGTTATCTCTAAGGTCATGGAACGAAAGTTCTATTGTATAGACTCACACAATTTTTTTTTGTGATCTCCTTTTTTTAAAGGTTAAATATCTTTGTTGGAAGAACAATTTTTGTAACCGTTTGAACAAATAATGTAGGTAAACAGTTGTTTTTTATCTTGAAACTGATGTCGTAGAAATACGGGACTATGAATGAGGGGAAAATAAACTACTGGTATGCGAGTTTTCCACTTTGAAAATAAAAACTCAGTGATGTGATTGTAGCAGTGCATACATTTTATTAAAAAAATAGTCTGGTTCACTCTGCCATTTGCATTTTACTGAAATAATTTGATAATATCAAGAGTTATATGCACATAATTAGCGACCATTATTAATTGTGTATGGTGAAGAAAACAAATATTTGAATAGGCAGAAACCTTTTTAAATATAATTGGAGATTTACTTTTATATGGCACATTTTTTTTAAATGTTGTGTGGGGCGGGGGTGGGGGTTAGTAGGTGTTCTCTAGCTCTTTCTCTTTTTATTTTTTATCCTTTATCTTTGTTTTGGTTTTATCATAACCCTTCTTTTTTTCTCTCTCTGAAGGAAATTTAAGAGGAAAGCAAAATATTGTGGAAAACAAAATAAATAATTTGAAATTTATACGCAAACTGGTTGAGAAAAGAGTACAAATTTTATTGGCGATTTGTTTAAAATGTGAAAACATAATTTCGTTTATGTGAATATTTTTCATCTGTAAATGTGTAACTTTATTTGTAACCTTGTATTAAAATGTAAAAGTTCACTTGTAAATTTATTAAGACCTATGTGAAGATTATTTTGTATACAATGTTTTAAATTATGTACAATTTTCTTTATGAGAGAAATGAATAAAAACCTATGAAAAAAAGCCACCTACCTATGAGCGGTCCCTTTCTGTTTCTCATCCCCTCCCATGTATATCCAACCTTCACTCCATGATGTTTCTGCTTTAATTTGTTCCAGCGCCATCTCGTGTTTCCATTCAATTAATGGTTTTGTTGCAATTTGCAATTTCTTTTCCTCACTCTCTTCCTCCTCCCCTCCTTTCGTTCTCGAGGGTATTTTAGTTAATTCGTTGGAACAAGGCTGGACTAGCATTTGTGCTAACTTCTAGTTCTCTTTAACAACTTCACCTAATACACATAATGTATGTGTATAGCTTGTACATCAAATAGTATGCAGATCTATGAATAAATATTGTTTTAAACCCATTACTGTTCAATCAAAATTACTCTTCTATTATGTACAGTGCTTATCAAAAAAGTTTACTCAACTTTGTAGCTTGTAATTCATATGTTATTCTCGAAGTAAAGCCCATTTTCCACAATGTTAGGGATATTTCTGTTTAAAAAAGGACCCATGTTTAGTATTTTTTGTGAAAGAGTGACCCATTAGAGTAATACCCTGCATGCCTCAATATGTGAGTACCTACCCCCCCCCCCGGGGGTAATGTATCCTTGTCATATATAATAAAGCCCAAAAGATACATGAACAAACGTGTTTTGGGGTATAAAAAAAAGGACAATATCTCTTTGGAGATGATTTCTCTGGTTAACACAAAGGGTTCCTTACCTTCGAGGGTCTCTAGTTCCATACCTGCAACATAACCAAATGGCAACCTTGACACCAACAGCTTCAACGACTATAGCGGTGACTACCCACTGATATTAAACAATTTAAACAAAGTGGAATAAACAGAGTGATGTGCAACGAGGGGGTATTTTTTTAAATAAATCATGAGAGTTAAATTGGCAATCACCCCCGGAAAATTACCCCCCCCCCCAGAAAACTACCCCCAAAGGACAATTACCCCCTGAAATATTACCCCCCGGAGAATCACCCCCGAGGACAACTACCCCCAAGGACAATTACCCCCCGGAGAATTACCCCCCGAGGACATATACCCCAATGACAATAACCCCCCGGAGAATTACCCCTCGAGGACAATTACCCCCTAGGACAATTACCCCCCCCCCCCCGAGGACAACTACCCCCGATGATAATTACCCCCAATAAGCCTCCGAGGACAACTACACTCGTGGACAATCACGATTCAATAGCAAAAGACGATCTGACACATTGAGAGATGGCTACGAGCCCATAAGATCCCCTGCATGAACCCATATTCTTTCAAATACTATAGCACGTTGTCTTCCTCATTACACATTTCCCTATTATTATAATTTATGCAACGCCAGCGCGGTTGCTAATTTCCACGAAGGATGTAAGGTTTAGGTAATAGACCAGTTCACGGTTAGCACATTTCTGCAATGACCCCGAATATCCACAGATCTTCAAACATGAAGAGGTCCCACTTTGTACACTTTGAAATAATCACTCTTACAGCGATGGAGATGCTACATAAATAGCCTTTGTTTCCCCTTTTCAAAGAATACTTCCACCTGTGTATCATGGAGTGCATAAATGAATAATGATTACATAACTTTCATGAGCACGTATCCAGTATTTCGTCTCCGTGTATTTCACAATTTGTTCTGCAATGACCTTTATCTGCTCATGCTCAGACTGCAACCGTGAACTGGCTCATTGTCCAGCGCTTTTCAAAATGCATAGAAATACATTTCTCTGGAGCAGCGTTATTTTAGCTTTTTGTTAGTCACGGTACCCTCTGAAGAAATGAAAAGTTTCTCCCAAATCCCAAAGTCTTTACAGACTATTTTGTTGCATCACTCTGGCTCTCGTCAAGTGCTAATCACACACGTATGGGCACATTTAAGAATAAAAAGACATTTTCAAACTGGTAAAAATTAGTTTGTAATCCACACCTAGAAACTATTTAAAGTACTGTATGCGGGCACCTTGCCACCGAATGTACATAAATAAATAGTGATATATTCGGTCATGACCTTGATACACGAATATGACGATATTCGGGCCTCTCGTTGCCCTTATTTGCCTTCCTGTCAAAATATTGTCAGCGAGCGAGGAAGGAAGACACTTTAGTATCTTCAAAATTGTATTTTCTCTTGTAATGACATATTTTAACCGTTTCTGGTATTTGATTTTTTTTTTACAAAATCAACGTTTTCCAAATCATTCTCTTGCAGCACCCCGGTTGAAAACGCTGTGCTGGAGTTACAAAATCAAATGAGATGAATTACCAGAGAGCGGATATTTATTTTCTTTTGACATGGCACCGTACATATAACTTAAAGGCAATTTCTATTTCAAAATAATATACTTCAGCTATAACGCAATTATTGATTGTAGACAATTAACAATAGTCCGATATGTACAGAGCGTCAACAAAAATCGGTAGTTGTGAGAAATTAGGGAGATGTATAAAAACAAAAGTTTCTTGTTTTTTCATAAAGTAGAAGTAATATGTTTTCAAGGATTGTACCATACATTTCCCCATTATCAAATTGTAAGGTGCTCCTTATTTTGATTATCGTGGAAATATCACCGGACTGTTTGGTTCGTTCTCTTTAAAAAGTTGCAGTTCTGAAAAAAGCTAAATTCACTATTCGTAACAATAGCAGACCCTTATAACTATAGAGTATGTTCCCTTTCCCCTCACTATATCTCCACTGTTATGACCGTTCTTGATTTAATCATAAGGCCTAACAAAAAGATGTTGTATTGTCTTTTAGGTGCCAAAACATGGGTCGATCGGTCGGTCGGAAATCTTTTTCTTTTTTAAAACTTGTTTCTTCTTTTTTTTCTCCCTCTTTGGGCTAATATTTTAAGTTTTAAATGCTTTAATATTTGTTTTCTCTCAAAAACGGTAAAAACTTTTTTCCAAAGCTGACCGTAGATTTCAAAATGTTTAGGTCGGTCGCAAAGGCCATACACCATCTTTTTTTTTAGGCCTAATGATGGCAATAATCTTGCTTAAGTTTATGATTTCTTCAGGTCATGATCGCCTGTGATACTCACGTTTTAATCATATTTGAACTGTTAAGCTCAAATCTGGCCCAAAAGGATTTGGACATGCCATTTGTAAAACAATATTGCTCAGTGAAGCGGGTAGCCGGGTCAGGGTAGCGGGTAGCCGGGTATGAATTCAAGTCATCAAGTAATCATCAGAATGCATATTAGTTTGGATTATGACATTTTGTAAAAGATAATAATTTTATTTTAAAGGTTTTTTTAAAACTATTATCACTATTAATTTATGTATCTATTATATCTATTATTATTGTAAAAGAATCTGCAGAGCAATGACAAATAGTCTACGCTCGGTCATTATGTGGGCAGCATGGCGCCCGAATATAACCTTACTTATTGTATTTTTATTTCGAAATTAAATTTATACCACAACCAAGACAACTTTGCCCTCGTTGGCTTCACTTATCCCAAAATGGATAACTCAGGATCATGATTCCTGGCAACGATATGACCGAATATATAACCTTACATGACTAAATAACTTTTTTTTTGCATGCTGCAATATTTTAGATCCGGATCATACATTTTCGGGCAAAATTTACCCGTTCGTATGTATACATGGAATAGAAAACAATTCTTTTTGATGAATTCTGGATCGGGGTGGCGCGAAACTTTGTGAAAAACGCTGATCTAGCCGACCAAAGACTGCTGTTTGGAACCTTTGAAAATGTTTTGTTATGCTCTTTCTCTTATTAAAAAGAGAATGAAATCAAATAGCAACAGATAATCTTATACACTTCACCCTGGATTAGGGATGCATATCATCATTAAGGACTATAAATACTCTATTTATTGCGTTTTTACACTCTGTTCAATGCCACCCGGGGCATATTGCCCTCTGTGCCCCCCCCCCATCCCACTTCGCTACGCCTATGAATTCAGACATTTCCTTTTTATATTTCCTCTACCAATAGCAATGATAATGGAACAATTTTTATATAGCGCATTATATAAATATAAAATGTAAAATGTCTCAACTCGCCTAGGAAAAATTTAGAAAGAAGTGATACAACAGCTTGATTGAAAAGCTGCAAGTAAATTACTTTAACCAGGCGCGTGCGCAGGGTGGGGGGGGGGGGGGTTAAATCCCCCTCCTCCTCTCCCTTTTTTTGACCATCTTTGTCAAATTTGTATTCACTTATTCACCGGCTGGCTGAGTCGTTGCAAAAAATTTCCTCAAAAAACCCTAGCCCCCGCTGCGTACAGTCATGATTCACTAATAATTAAGACAAGGATTAAGAGTCGAAAGCAGTACAACGAATCTTCTTCTTTCTCTCTAATAATTTAATGAAACATGAAAGAGTGGGGGGGGGGGGGGGGAGGGGACTAAATTCAGACTAGGACACGATACAACGAATCGTCTTTTTTCTGTAATAATTTAATGAAACGTGGAAAAATGACACAATACTTCTGGTCAAAGACGGTAGTGTGATGAATAGACCGTTTTCGTAATGTAACCAAATTGAATGCATAAAAGTGAAGGGCCAAAGTAAAAATCATGATTTTGGGGCGATATTTTTCGAAATATCGAATTTAATCAAAAAACGCTATTTTCCAAAATATATATATCAACATTGGAGAAGTGCCTTTTTTTTTTTACTTTTCTGGAATTGTCCATGTACAAGGACAATATCATGTGCGAAGGAGAGGCTTATATCTCTTTTCAGCGAAATGTTAAAGCAACCCAAAGTTATTTAATTTGATTTCCACAAAAAAATATTTTTGCCGCATTTTGTATCGCTGACGACGGCTAGAATGTTCTGATATGCCAAAACTCGAGCGCTTCCGGGGGCTCGGACTCCTGGATCCCTGGCTGGGGCACTGTCCCTGCAAGGCTGCAACCCACCAGGGGCCCTTAGGCGTATCCCATGGACCACATTAGAAAAGATAGAAGTGGTTCCCAAGACAACCTTTTGTTTTATATAGTTGGAGAGAGTGACAGTCCCGTTGACCTATTATTTTTTTACACCATTTCTTTCTGTCTGCTTCCTCGAGATCACTTGAGCGAAGAAAGATAACAATGTATAGCTAGAATCCCTATTCAGTAAATGATTTCTATTTGTTATTGCAGATGATTCTTCTACCATTCTTGACCAGAAGTGCGTTTCAAGCGGGCATCATCCCATTGGATGTTGCCAGGCGCGGATCCAGGATTTCTTAGGGGTGGGGGCCAAAATTTGAAATCAATTTGAAATTTAGTGTGCTGAAATTTGAAAATCGTGCCGGCCAATATTCCAGGGGTCCAGGGGGCGAAGCCCCGGAAGCTCAGGGGGTTTTGGGCAATAAATAACGGTCAGATGAGCATATTTTTATACCTTATTTGGCAGGACACAATTTGGTGTTGGGTCCAGGGGCGGAGCCCCCAGAAGCTCAGGGGTTTTATACATTCAATTATCGTCAGATGAGCATAATTTTCTACGTTATTTATGACACTGGCAGGTCACGAATTGGTGTGGGGTCCAGGGGGCGGAGCCCCCGGAAGCTCAGGGGTTTTATACATTCAATTATCGTCAGATGAGCATAATTTTCTACGTTATTTATGACACTGGCAGGTCACGAATTGGTGTGGGGTCCAGGGGGCGGAGCCCCCGGAAGCTCAGGGGTTTTGGGCAATAAATAACGGTCAGATGAGCATAGTTTTATACATTATTTGTGAAACTGGCAGGACACAATTTGGTGTTTGGTCCAGCAGGGGTTTTATACATTCAATTATCGTCAGATGAGCATAATTTTCTACGTTATTTATGACACTGGCAGGTCACGAATTGTTGTGGGGTCAAGGGGGCGGAGGCCCCGGAAGCTCAGGGGTTTTATACATTAAATTATCGTCAGATAAGTATAATTTTCTACGAATTGGTGTGGGGTTCCAGGGGGTGGAGCCCTCGGAAGCTCAATGGGTTTGGACAATAAATTTTGGGCAATAAATTACTGTCAGATGAGCATGATTTTATACCTTATTCAGGGGTTGTTAGGCAACAGATGAGTTTCCAGGGGCCCGCCTTAGGACCATTGGTTGGGTTAGGTGGGCAGAGCCCCGGAAGCTCATGGCTTTAGGCATTTAATTACGTCAGATGAGCATAAATATACCTCATTTGTGACACTGGCAGGACACTAATTGGCGTGAGGTCCAGGGGCCGAGACCCCAGAAGCTCAGGGGTTTTAAGCATTAAATTACCGTCAGATTAGAATTCAGCTGTCCGCCTTAGGGCCCTAGGTGGGGTCTAGAGGCATTTGATTACGGTCAGATGAGCATATTTTGATACCTTTGATATCTTTCCCCTTTTATTTCTTTCTTTTTTTTCCCCTTTTTTTCCCCTTCTTTTTGTGTCCTTGTCGTTCTTGTTGAACCCCCCCTTGATATTTTTCTGTGTGTAAAAATAATTAAATAAATAAAAAAATAAAAAAAATTATGCCCATGGCTGACCTAAAAAAGGTGACCTTACCCCCCCCCCCCCCCAAACGAAGAAAAATGTCCTCTTACCCCCCCCCCCCGCTTATTCAGCGGCTGGCTGAGTCGTTGCGAAATTTTCTGCCCGATTTCAAAATTTTAACCCCCCCCCCCCTCTTGAAGCGTGGCCAGATACAAAGTATGCTTACAATACTGGGGGCATTGATGTAGGTAGAAATAACAGGATTAAGATACCATGCAACGCTTCGAAATGTAAAAGAAGAATAAGAAAAATAAAGTTGAGATTCGACCTTTAAGTTTAGACATTGCTTAATGCATTTCGTATAGGTATTATCTTCCATCTCAGAGTGATTATAGACGTTATTTTTAAGGATAATACAGCTAAAGCTGTCCAGGTCTTTGAATATAATGCTTCAAAACCAACCGGTCAAGCTTTTTATTTCTTTATTTAGGGTCTGTTTCTACGGTTTATTCTATTTTCATGGTCGACCCTCGAAAACGAATTTATTATGTATTTCACGGAGGATGCTCAAAACCAGCGCTCAAAATACACGGGGCGATGGGCGATTCGCCACCCGTGAGCTACATAATCGCCCCCGTCAGGTTGCTCACGGGGGCGATTGCAAAATTAAAAATCGCCCCCGTGGAATTATAAAATAAAGATTATCTTTTCTAATCTATTTTATTTTTTTCAGGGGGGGGGGAGAGATGAAGCCCCGTTTTAGCATGACTTTCTTTTAACTCTTACTTTCATCTATCTCGAATAACCCTAAGTTTTTGGTTGCTGCTTTATATGTGGTTGATAATGCATGATTAAAATAAAGAGAGAGAGAGAGAGAGAGAGAGAACCACCATCATTTTGCAATGGTTCAGGGTTCGTGTAATGTACATTTGAAACCATTTCTTAGCGTCTCAACGCTAACAAAATAGAGAAACTATTTTTGAGGAAAAGCATTATACTGAACTGAATAAAGAATAATAGCTTTATATTGGATCATACTCATACTAATACGGGCTAAAGACAATGTGGTATTTGTAAAGAGGTATTTCAAAATGACATTCTGATAATCAACATTTTGTTCTGGTATCATATATATATATATATATATACGCATAATACAACTGATCGTTAGGATTTCTTAACGTGACATAGCTTCTTCTCCCCCTGCAAACAAAAAAGAAAACAAGGTTATTTAATAAAAGGATCATGCGACAAATAATCATTGTGATTCAAATTGATGCAAGGGTTTTTTTTTAATAAGCAATGCTTTTCACCAGAATCTTCTTTGTAAAAAACGACTTTTACAAATCTCAGCCATGCAAATCTGCCACTGTGTTGTAAGATCACTTTCAGATTAGGAGAAGTGTATTCTTTAATGAGTATTTTACATTGAATGGAACGTCTCAACTCAGTAAGTGGCTGAGATTTGTAAAAGTTGCTTTTACAAAGAAGATTCGAGTGAATAGCAGTGCTTATTCAAACAAATATTCGCATCAATTTGAATCACAATTTTGTCGCTTAATCCCTTTTAATGACCTTGTTTTCTTTCTCGTTTGCAAGGGGAGAAGAAGATATGTCACGTTAAAGACATCATAAAGATCAGCGTTGTATGCGTATATATTATATACACAAGCCCCGTGGAACGTTTATCAAAGTGGGGGGCTTAAGTATTTACGATCAGGTAGAAGGTAGCGAGCGTAAATTGGTTTCGGGGGGGGGGGGTTCAGGGGTTTTAGGCATTTAATTATGGTCAGAAGAAGCACAAATATTTTGATGCCGCATTTGTGTCACTGGCAGGTCAGGGGAGGGGGGCGTTTTTTATTTAATTTTTTAAGGTAAAATTTACGTTACTATCTTACTTTTTTTTACCGGTTTGGGAGGCTAGGGGGGGGGGGGGGGCGGTAGAATCGGCCCGTGGATCCGCACCTGTCCAAAATAGCACACACACAAAATCGCGTCGCCGCTACGCGGCTCAGTAAAGAAAGAATGTAAAAGGTTGCTCCGAATAATGAGGAGGAAATAATGTGCAGAACGTCGCGTCTGCCTTAGTATTTGTCAACAAGCTACAGCCGCCGCAGGGACGCCCTAAGGTGACCGTGCGTCATCACTTCAAAGGCCGTACGGCAGTCGCAGATTTTTTGTCTCAACAATTTTTCAACAAGCTACGGCCGCCGCAGGGACGCCCTAAGGCGACCGTGCGTCATCACTTCAAAGGCCGTACGGCAGTCGCAGATTTTTTGTCTCAACAAATTCAAAATACGCCGCGCGGCTACCCTAACATAATATATGACCGCTACCGCATGTGACCGTGGGAATGCTGCGGCGGTCCTATATTGCTATTGATCGTAGATATTTTAGACCGCACGGCCGCCGCGGCAAATGTGACCTAGGCATAAACATTGAAGGACGAACGCACGCACACATTTTACGAACTCGCTTATTGTTATCTCATACTTACACGAGTGCTCCAGTCGATAACCTAGTCAATACACTTTCTTGTTCGCCGGGGATGTGATGTTCGATCGTTATTGTTATTGTCAGCTAATTCTATAGTAGGCCAAAATTTTGTTTCGACCGCACATTGGTTGAACGGACATGTATTGAGGACCTATATACAGGACAAATAGTGCTAAGTTGAAAGCTGTGTTTTAACCCAAAGGTAGCGAAATCGCCGAGACGAAAAACCAGAGGCTAACATATGTGTTCAGTAAACGTTTGTCATCTCAAAGGGTAAGAGCAACTAAAGTATTGATTAAACAGTAGCGACTGAGTTTACACTTAGTTAATAGGGATTTTTTAAAGTAAAAAAATACATCGTCAGCTTTACTATAGTACACCAGCTAAACTAGCTGCTCGTTTGATGACAATCAAAATTTGAGCCATTGGAAGTGACAGTCGAATATAAAAAATGGCCGGTGCCATGGAAATGGAATGTTAAAGAAGTTGATATCTGTGAACCCAAAATGAAATGTAACTAATCAATACAAAATATTTAAAAAACAGAATATAAACAATATAAAATGATGTTATTTGCCATAAAGTCGTTGACGGATGTTACCTCCTTTTTTTGAGAAATGAAACATATTTGTAATTGAACAACATAAAAACACATATGTAAATTGAGCTTTCAGTTGAATTGCAATCTAATCTGAGCCATTTAAGGTCACGATAAGGTAGGAAAATAGTGTTAGTACATTGAAAAGTTATATGAAAATAAATTATATCACTTAAAGGTAATACAAGTTTGAGTATGGGGTCATGAATTTGGTTCAAATTAACATATTGGAAGCATATGCGATCCTATAATATTCAGTGATCGTTGTCGGGTTGAAATCGAGTCTAAAGTTATGAAATTGTAAATAATAAACTCTTTATGTTGTATAACTCCCTCTCAAGGTCAAGATATTAATGAAGCTATAAATCAATGTTTCTTGACTAAAATAGGCCGATTAGCTATTCCCGTTTGGAAATTATATATCACAACTACATATGCTGAGATGTTCATGGTCGCAGCTACCATTGTACGGCCGTAGGCGCTATTTGAAATTTATCAAAATTTACCGGGAGCACCGGTAAATTTTTATATTCAATTTTTCTCGAAAGCAGAAGTGTTTTAGGGGCTAAATTTTCTAGTGCTTATAATAAATCCACAGGGGCATCCAAATATATCAAAATTGTAAAGAATCACTGCGTGAATAACTAGGATATGCTAACATTTGAAGACTTGTACTCAGGGCTCAAATTAATTTTTTGTCCACGGGGGCTCTTCCCCCGAAAAAAGAGCCCCCGTGAGCCTTCTCACGGGGGCTCTTTTATTACTGACGGGGGCTCTTTTTTATAAAAATGTCCATTGAATTGGTACCTATGATACTCCTCAATTATTTGCTATTTCATCATTATCATTTCAATCAGCATTTTCCCTCTTACAAATTTACAAGCTACATAAATAGCTGTTACTGGCCTGTGTATATAATATATACGCATACAACACTGATCTTTATGATGTCTTTAACGTGACATATCTTCTTCTCCCCTTGCAAACGAAAAAGAAAACATGTTCATTAAAAGGGATTAAGCGACAAATAATGATTGTGATTCAAATCGATGCGAATATTTGTTTGAATAAGCACTGCTATTCACCCGAATCTTCTTTGTAAAAATAACTTTTACAAATCTCAGCCATGCTTACTGAGTTGAGACGTTCCATTCAATTTGAAATACCCATTACATAATACACTTCTCCTAATCTCAAAGTGATCTTACAGCACAGTGGCTGAGATTTGTAAAAGTCGTTTTTATCCTTGCATCAATTTGAATCACAATGATTATTTGTCGCATGGTCCTTTTATTAAATAACCTTGTTTTCTGTTTTGTTTGCAGAGGGAGAAGAAGCTATGTCACGTTAAGAAATCATAAAGATCAGTTGTACTATGCGTATATACATTATGATACCAGAACAAATCGTCGCTGTTTTCACGAAGTGACGGTAGTGAAAAAAAATTGCATTCACTTTGCGTGACGATTTTACTAACTACCGTCACTTCGTGAAAACAAGGACGAAATGTTGATTATCAGAACTGGCCTGTGTATATAATATATACGCATACAACACTGATCTTTATGATGTCTTTAACGTGACATATCTTCTTCTCCCCTTGCAAACGAAAAAGAAAACATGGTCATTAAAAGGGATTAAGCGACAAATAATGATTGTGATTCAAATTGATGCGAATATTTGTTTGAATAAGCACTGCTATTCACCCGAATCTTCTTTGTAAAAACAACTTTTACAAATCTCAGCCATGCTTATGCCTAGGTCACATATAAACCGGGCCCCGTACGATTTTCCCTACCCGGCGGCGAATTTTTTTTCCGTACTCGAGAGAGCAAAAATCCCATGTGCGCATGCGCGTGGACTTATGATTTCTCTGCTACTTCCCATACGAAATGTACATGTATTCGCATGTACTGTGCACGATTCGCGTTCTACGAGTAAACGATGGCATAGTAGTCTTCAAACACAGACTCTGATTTGCCAGTTTGACAAATCAATATGCGTATGTGTCGCGATGTGCTTATTCAAGTCTGTGTAGTTGTATGATTCAGACCCAGTAGTGCATATGGAAATACATTGCAACTTGTATAGAATGGTATAGTAGTCTGCAAGCACAGACGCTAATCTGACAGTTTGACAACATACTAGTAGTGTGCTGAGAAGTACTTTATTCAAGTCTGCGTAGATGTATGATTCAGACCCTACTGGTGCGTGCGTTAGAAATGCATCTCAATGTGTAGAGTGTAGTATAGTAGTCTGCAAGGACATAATAATATATTGTGTATTGATGAGTAGTGATTTTATGCAAGTTTGTGTAGTTTAATGATTCCAGACCCCATGGTAGGCCTATGTATTGTGCCACTGCTCTCTCACACTCTTTCTCTCTCTCTCTCTCTCTCTCTCCATATCTCTCTCTCTTAGTAGTCAGTTTGACACTATTTTGTCAAACTGTCAGATTAGCGTCTGTGCTTGCAGACTACTATGCCACTCTGCAAGTTGAGATGCCTTTCCAATACACGCACCAGTAGGGTCTGAATCATAAAACTACACATATTTGAATATAAAGCACTACTCAAGACACTATGTTGTCAAACTGTCCGATTAGCGTCTGTGCTTGCAGACTACTATACCATGCTATTCAATTTGGGATGCATTTCTGTAAGCACTAAAATGTCTGAATCATACAACTACTCAGACTTGAATACTAGTACTATTGCTACGCACGATATATGCGTAATTGTTTTGTCAAACTGGCAAATCAGAGTCTGTGTTTGAAGACTACTATGCCATCGTTTTACTCGTAGAACGCGAATCGTGCACAGTAGATGCGAATACATGTACATTTCGTATGGGAAGTAGCAGAGAAATCACAAGTCCACGCGCATGCGCACATGGGGTATTTGCCCTCTCGAGTACGGAAAAAAAATTCGCTACCCGGCGGCTTGCCGTGGATTTAGAGACCGTACGGGAACCGTCCGATTGTCATTTCTACGGCATGTGTGGTCACATATTCTGCGGCGCCCGGGAGGTGCCCGGGGAAAATTGGTCAAGTGAAATGCACGGCGCCCGTAAGGGTGCCGGCAGGGTGCCGGCCGAGTGCCTGCCGGTTACCTTACGGGTTCCGTCCGATGATCAGGTGAACCGATGGCTCCCGGAAGGTGCCCTGTCGGAGCCCGGCCGGGTGCCGTGCGGTGCACTGAAGTACAGAGTGAGTCAGAAAAAATGTCCCACTTTTTAAAAGTTGTATTGTTTGAAGTATGAATATTTAATCATGGGTTTCATGATATATCGTGATAGAGTTATTAAGACATGTCATGAAACTCATGATTAAATATTCATCCTTTTTTTTTTAAAGGTTTTATTTCCACATTAACTGCATATGAAAGGAATTTACAAAGTGAGGCATATAAAAGGTAACAAAAACATGTACATAATATTCGATACAACAGTAATAAACAAAAAAATAATGGCAAGTCATTAAATACAAATGATGCTAACATAATCCGCAGTAATGAGGAGGAAACCTTTGAAGCATTATGCTTGTAATTAAGGTTCCCTTTACATAATACGTTTGTTACATAATATATAAAAACAAAAAACAAATCAAAAGAACAAAAACGGGTTTGTGGTGCAGCCAGCTCACAAGTGTTGATAATACCGATGGTCTCTATCATGATGACCTTAAGCATTTTCATACTTCAAACAATACAACTTTTAAAAAGTGAGACTTTTTTCTGACTCACTCTGTAAGTGTCCTCTGGTATGCCGCCGTGAGGGACCCGCACGGGCAATATTAATTTTAAATATCCCCCGGACGGCAGACGCCTGTTGTTGTGCATATCACCCGGGGCTCTTGAGGGGCCCGTGAGGACGCCGTAGGGTACACCTACGGAACCCTTGAGCACCGCAAGGCGCCCGTAAAGATTTTCATGGGAAATTGACCCCCAAAATCGTGAGGGGCCCGTCCGGGCACCGTCCGGAGCCCACAAGGGACCCTTAAAGTGCCCTACGGGCCCTGTACGGGCTTTCTACGGCCTAACGGTCAGATAAAAACGCCGGGAGAATTGGGAGCAGCCAACTCAGCACCACGGCGCCCGTACGGCTTAAAAAACCGTCCCGGCGCCCGTAGGAACTTTACGGCAACCGGCCGGACACCGGCCGAAAATTCCCAAAATGTCTGTTTTTACTCGCCGTACGGGCCCCGGAGTGTATATGTGAAAGCCCCATAACTGAGTTGAGACGTTTCATTCAATTTAAAATACCCATCACATAATACACTTCTCCTAATCTCTAAGTGATCTTACAGCACAATGGCAGAATTGCATGGCTGAGATTTGTAAAAGTTGTTCTTACAAAGAAGATTCTGGTGAAAAGCATTGCTTATTAAAAAAAATCCTTGCAATTTGAATCACAATGATTATTTGTCGCATGATCCTTTTATTAAATAACCTTGTTTTCTGTTTTGTTTGCAGAGGGAGAAGAAGCTATGTCACGTTAAGAAATCATAAAGATCAGTTGTATTATGCGTATATATATGATACCAGAACAAATTGTTGATTATCAGAATGTCATTTTGAAATACCTCTATACAAATACCACATTGTCTTTAGCCCGTATCAGTATTAGTATGATCCAATATAAAGCTATTATTCTTTATTTAATTCAGTATAATGCTTTTCCTCAAAAATAGTTTTGCTATTTTTTTAGGGTTGAGACGCTAAGAAATGGTATCAAATGTACATTACACGAACCCTGAACCATTGCAAAATGATGGTGGTTCTCTCTCTCTCTCTCTCTTTATTTTAATCATGCATTATCAACTACATATAAAGCAGCAACCAAAAACTTAGGGTTATCTGAGATAGGTGAAAGTAAGAGTTAAAAAGAAAGTCATGCTAAAACGGCGCTTCACTTCCCCCCGCCCCCTGAAAAAATAAAATAGATTAGTAGTCCTCCTCTCCAGAATCCCCTCCCCCCCCGCTTTAATATCACATTTTCACTTGGCAGCCCAAGGGGGCCGGGGGGGGGGGTGGGAGGAGGGGGTTAAACCCCCTACCCCCCCCCCCCCCCCCCCCGCCGTAGATCTGCCCATGTTACCATATCATTCCACGACATTTTGGTCTTCCTCTTCTCCTCAAAAGGGACTTTTAGATTTGCGTGGACGTGGACGTATTACGCCCTTTTAAGGCACTGGCAATCACATGTGACGTCCTGGCAGTGCCTTAAAAGGAGGTCACACGTTGCAGTCCACGTTCTCATCGTGCAAATCTAAAAGTCCCTAATATTGATTTACTGGTCGAGGTTCATTATTTGCTGACAACAAAAGACTTCTCCAGGCCATGACCATGTTTCTGCCCTTGCCCGATCGCCTCCAGCTCCAGCAGACATGGCACGGCAGCGTGCACACGCACCGCTACTAACGGCGCAGTAGGCCTATAACCACTGCTGACGGCGGCACTGCACTGCGAGCTGAATCGGTAATAATAGGCCTAGTCTACTCATAAAACGAGAAACCTTGCACGCTAATCTTAGTTCCATTTCATTGGTTTAAGGTTTGAAAATTGAAACTCAATATTGTGTTGAAGTTATAACAGAAAAGATTATCTTTATTTTATAATTCAATCGGGGCGATTTTTAATTTTGCAATCGCCCCCGTGAGCAACCTGACGGGGGCGATTTTGTAGCTCACGGGGGCGAATCGCCCACCGCCCCCGTGTATTTTGAGCGCTGCTTGTACTAGTTTTAAAGGTAATACAAAGTTTTGGGAAATTTGAAAATTTGATACCAAATTTTCCAATTTCCCAAAACTTTGTATTTCCTTTAAAACTAGTACAAGTCTTCAAAGGTTAGCATATCCTAGGTATTCACGCAGTGTAATCACAAAAAGAATTTAAAAGTAATTTGAAATTCAAATTAGGTACCGAGTCCTCATAAAAGGCCTGTGTCTTGCCTGGTATTCATCTTTTCCTGGTGTGCTGGCATAGGCGGATAGACGTATATATCTATGTTCTACACGCGTATCCGGACACCTACCCCCTGGACATCCACCCCGGATAACCACCCCCAGTCAACTACCCCCTAGGACAACCACCCCCTAGGACAACCACCTCTAGGACAACAACCCCCTATAGGGCAAACACCCTCTAGGACAACTACCCCCGGGATAACTACCCCCGGACAACTACCCTTAGGACAACTACCCCCGGACAACTACCCCCTAGGGTAGTTGTCCTAGAGGATGGTTTTCATTTTAATCGAATCATGAGTAATGTAAATTTATTGTTTCTTTGCAGCATGTTTGTTACGACAAACACAACAATGACAACGTAAATCTGAATATTATATCCACTTATGTAAATTATTTAATGGGATGGCAATGTACATTTGCAGATATATACCTGTTCATTTCACTTTATGTAAAAACACATTTTATTTTTTACGTAAAAGCTTTCGATTTCAAAATGACATCGACAATAATGTGCAGCAGATTTATTTCGTAGGATGCAAAAAGATTTCCAATTTTTCCCAGCCAATGGCTTCGCTCAAATATTTTAAACGTCAATGAAAATGAAATGTTAAGCAAATTTTGGCAAATTTGGCATTTTATGCGTCAAGATTGGAGAAACAGTTTCCATTATCAGATATGCCCCAAAATCCAGAGCAAGACACCATTTCCCATTGCTCCAATCACGCAAATTCAGAGATTACATCGATGAAACGTATCGGGTTTTTTTTTTTTTTTTTACTTGAGGCGACTTTATCTTCTCTACAAGTGTGAAATAATGAAAACCTATTGAGAAAGTGATCTACATTTCATTAATTCCCAAGAGAGATCAACACGCGTATTACCAAATATGTTTGAATGAGTAATATGAGCGTGGAAGTCAACACTGAATTACCATTTGCAAGGGGAAAACCAAGGACAAGTGATTAGAAATAAATGCTGTTCTGTCACCCAGAAAAATTATTTTTTCGGAAAAATAAATGTTGTTTTCCTTCTCCTTCCTTCATGACCTTTTCATTTGGAAGGATGATACCAGGCGAGACTCCGGCCTTTTATAAGGGCTCAGTAGTCAGTACCTAATTTAAATTTGAAATTACTTTGAAATTCTTAGTGTGTGATTTCAATTCCTGAACACCTGGGATATGCTTACCTCTTTGACTAGCGAGTAACATTATTAGATAGAATTCTAATTATACTTCATTTAAACAATATATATATATATATATATATATATTTAAGGAATTTTGTGAAAACATGAATACTAATGTAACTAATTAACATCTGTGTACAAGAATTTCCAACTACCTACTCGATTTAATCGAGACAATAGAAAGGGTTATCAATTATAGTATCTCGTAACATACTTGATTTGTTACCATGGTAACGGCACAGCGGTCAGCTATCATCCCCTGTGCTTTATGGCAAACAGGCAGATTTTGATACCCGAGGGTCTTAGCAAGAAATTAATCATTTACAATTATGCAAACTGTCAATTAACACTTTTTCTTTAGGGCAAATTCCATGAAAATTGGAAAACGCCTATTTCAATATTTACAGTTAAGCATTTAGGCCGAAATTTTTTTTTAAAATTTAAATCAAATCGGGCCTATTTTGTATGTATTTTAGTGAGGACAGGGTAAATGTGACTATAGATTGCCCAAATATGTTTTGGGGCAAGTCTCATGAAAATTGGAAATACATGTAACTTAAAAGAGTTAGTTCAGCAATTTTTGGCTTGAAAAAATTGGCCCATTTCGATGTATTCCACGTTATCTTAACCAGGGCAAGGTACAAGTGACCCTAGTTCATTGGAAAAGTGTTCTGGAGCAAATTCCATCAGAATTGGATAAACCCCAAGCAATTAAGACAAACCCTGACGGCATGGGTGTCGATCCCGGGGGGATGGGGGGGGGGGGGATATATCCCCCCAATATTTCAGGTGGGGGGGGGGGGGATGGCCTGTACAATCATCCCCCCAATAATTCACCATAAAAAAATTTTTAAAAAAAATGAAGAGAAAAATTAAGGATGAGAGCCCGATGAGAGTAGTTAATGGTTATTACTCGCAAGATGACCATCAATATGCACATTTTGCTATCTCTTTTTATACGAAGTAAATAAGACAACCGTATATGAGACAAGAATAGATTGTATTCTCGCTCATAGTTATTACGGTTTCATCAGTAATTGATGAATTTATTCAATTTGTTCAATCAACAGCATCATAGAAATGCAGTGCGCGGTAGGAGAGAAACAGAATTCATGAAGGACACGATACAACAAATCGTCTTCTTTCTCTAATGTGAAAACTTCCGCGCTTCGCGCAGGAATGGGCGAAAATGAATTCAGACAAGGATTAAGAAACGAGAATGGTACATAGGATCGTCTTCTTTCTTTAATAATCTAATGAAACGTCAGAAGGGGAAGGGGAACTTGATTCAAACATTAAGGATTAAGAGTCGATAATGGTACATCGAATCGTCTTCTTTCTATAATAATCTGATGTAACGTCAGAGCTTCCGCGCTATGCGCGGAGGAAGGGGAACTTTGATTCAAGCAACGATTAAGAGTTGAGAATGGTACATCGAATCGTCTTCTTTCTTTAATCATCTAATGAAACATCAGAGCTTCCGCGCTACGCGCGGGGAAGGGGGAATTTGATTCAAACATTAAGGGTTAAGAGTCGACAATGGTACATCGAATCGTCTTCTTTCTTTAATAATCTGATGAAACGTCAGAGCATCCGCGCTACGCGCGGAGGAAGGGGAACTTGATTCAAACAAGGATTAAGAGTCGAGAATGGTACATAGGATCGTCTTCTTTCTTTAATCATCTAATGAAACATCAGAGCTTCCGCGCTTCGCGGGGGGGGGGGGGGGACTCCCCCTCCCTGCACGCAACCCCCTAGGCACCGCGCTTCGCGTGCTCACTACCGCCCCCTAAAATGAAATCCTGGCTACGCGCTTGGGGGGGGGTGCAACTTGCCACACGCTTCTACCTCTTGATTGCTTTGATCCATTGCCGAAAATATTTTGGCACCTATCATCCCCCAACCACGGATACAAATCGACACCCTTGCCTGACGGGTCCAGCATTTTCAGCATTCTGTGCTGGAAATTGAAAAAATTTTATTCGGTCCTTATTTGCATACATTTTTAGTTAAAATGCAGGGTGATTGTGACCCCGGTTTGTTGAAAGAGTATTTTGCGGCAATTTAATAAATTTAGAAAGACGCCAATTTTGATTAAAAAATTGAAAAGTTTTATTCTGATCTATTTTCATAGAGGCTGCAAACTTCAGTAAAGAAGAACAGACGGCAAGTGGTGGAGAAAGCAAGGTAAATTCAACTGTGTGTGAACGGATTTACCCATCCAAAAAAATGTTTCTTGCGAGTAAGGTGAGGCGCATCAGCAGTCGATTATCCTTGGGGTCACCATGGACATCTATTTTCTGGATAGGCCTTACAATTGTTTTGCTCTTTATCATCCAGTACCAAGTGTATCAGAGATGGATACACGCAGGGATACACGACACAGCTGCCAACTCAGAACCAGATCCAGCAGACACAAGTTCAGCTGACAATAACATATCTGTTTTACGCAATCCAGACAAAACTGCTATGTTTGCTTCCGTGAGAACTGACGTGGTGGGTTTAGAGAAACCAGGGAGTTGGAATGGACCAAACATTTCGGACCCATCGGTTGCAGCAAAGAAGCTCTTTGTTGAGGGGAAATGGGATTCATCCTTTGTTTCTCCCTATCATAAGCACTATTCTTCCATTAACTGCGCAGCAATTTTACGAGGAGAACGTCAGTCCATTAATATGGCCACCAAGGTCTTGAATGAAAATCGTGGACAGATACCCAGTGACTATGACGTCAAGAACTGGACCAGTGACTGTGAGCGATATCGGAGTCTGCGAAAGTATCCGACATTGCCGAGGTCAAAGGAGGAGGCAGAGTTTCCAATCGGGTACATCATAGTCACGCACTCGGAGTTGTCACAACTTGAGCGATTGCTCCGTGCAGTGTACCAACCACAGAATGTATACTGCATCCATCCAGACGCCAAATCACCTGCATTATTTCAGGTTGCTGTTCGATCGCTGGCCGAATGCTTGCCAAATGTTTTCATAGCCTCCAAGCCTGTCAGAGTGAACTATGCACATTCTAGTCGTCTTCAAGCAGATGTCAACTGCATGTCAGATCTCCTATTGCGGCCAGAACCCTGGAACTACGTCTTGAACCTCTGCGCCCAGGACTTCCCGCTTAAAACCAATCTGGAGATCATCCACCAGTTGAAGGCTTTCCAAGGACATAATGACATTCCTGGTGTCATAGCACCAGACTGGTTTGATCATCGGACACGTGTGCACCATGAATTCCGCAACAATATGATGATAAAGATGAAGGATGTCAACAAGCCGCCTCCTCCACAGGACTTCAAGTTCTTCTTCGGCAATGCCTACTATGCTGCCAACCGGCAATTTGCCCACTTTGTCATTCACAACCAGACAGCCATTGACTTGCTGAACTACAGTGAAGATACTTTCAGTCCTGACGAGCACTACTGGGTGACCCTCCACAGGATTCCGGGGGTTCCCGGAGGCTACACAAATTCAACTTGGAACAGCACCGTTAGGTTTATCCACTGGCAGAACACTTTCAAGACGCCAGAGTGTGTCGGCAGATACGTCAGGAACATCTGCATCTTCGGAGCTGGATACTTACAGCATCTGGCCATCGCTCCTCACCTCTTTGCCAACAAGTTCTACATGTCGTTTGATCCAATCGCTATGCAGTGCATGGAACAATTGCTGGATTACAGGAGCACATTTCCAGCAGCCATCAAGGATTACCTTCCGGGCTTCCCTGCTACCGACATGTTTGGACTGTAATGATCTATCGCCTTGATTTAAAAAAAAAATCTGTATTTGAAAACAGTTGCACAATGCTATTGAGGTATAATTCGGATTTTAAAAGTGTAAAATATGTATAACTGGAGATGCAAAGTTCAAGCCCTAGCACTGCACGTATGTCTTTAAGCTTAGCAAGTTCTCTATATCACTTATGTGTGGGACCCTTTGTAATAAAACACTGATTAGTACTTTTTCAGTTAAGTTTGAAATAGATCAACAGTTATAATCATGATTGTTATAATTTTATTAAGAAATATTTAAGACAGTTACAACTTCTGAAATATTGCTTTTTGGTATTATTTATGTCAACATTCATTTCTTGTTAAAGATGTACACTTAAATGTACCAGTTTACTGTTAATGCACTTAATTACAAACAATTATTACCATCATTATAATTGTTAGTAATGGTAGTAGTAGTAGTAGTGGTAGTAGAAGTATCTGGATTTATTAAAGGTATAGACCAGTTCTGGTCATGCGATTGCATTGTGAAAGAAACGTTGTGGAATCGATCAGAAAAGGTTGATCATCTAGCATATAAGTATTGGTGTGTACTGCAAGGTTCTGGAATCATCAAAATTATAAGAAATTAGGCCCAGTCTTAGTAACGTTACAAGCACTGTACACAAAAAGATGTATATCGGACTACGTAATATCTATCCAGTCTGGATTAGATATAATAATTTACCAAATATATCAATCAGTAGGCAGTTTCCCGGCGCGGTTTTCTGGCCAAATTTGAATCATCACGTATTAGTCAAAACATATTCTTTCACATGATTGGTAATAAGAGCTTCCTTTTCATTTTTTTCAGAGGGGGGCGTTTCCAAAACTGGTCTATACCTTTAACACTCAACTATTATAATTAGTGCTAAATAGGATCCACGACAAAGTACAAAAATGTTATAATGTATTCATATTTTATTTCAGTAATAAACTTAAAGCAGTTTTGTAGACAATAAATATGTAAAGTACTCTGATATATTTTATAAGTATTTGTCTGTACTAGCATACGACTTCAAGAAGTCTCTGTCCCATGTAACAACAGTCTTTCACATCTCATCAAAGTACAGACATTAAGATATCTTTCCTGATTCTATTAGAATCATTCAAATTTAAATAAACAATATTTTTACTTGAAATCTGACATCACTAAGAGTATTAAGAAAATCAGCATGTTCATAACAAAAAAATAAATAATATTCAGCCATTTCTAAATAGACCTTTTTACATGTTTATCTTATGGATGCCTAGTAACCATCTACAGTGCATTTGATAACCTGCTATTCATAATGAAAACTTGATACAAGATTCTTGTAAGCTTTTACTTTTTTAAGAGAATCTTTTGTTCAATAAGTGTGCATAAAACTAGTAAACACAACACAATCCTCTGACCAAACTGCCAATTTGAGATTCGCATAGACAAGGTGATTTCATATTTCAAGCATTCATAATTTTCTTATTATTGGTCAGAATTATTTCAAACTTTTTCCACTAAAAAAAAAAAAATCTTCCTGTTTTCATGCAAGGGTCGGATTGCCCTTTAAATGATGCCCTGGATGTCAAGCCGATAAGAAAAGGATGTCTATAAAAACTAAGTAAATTTGAAATATTTTTTTCAATTTTTTTGGGAATAAAAAATGAAGTCTAAACTCTGAGGTTTAGCAAAACTTAAAATGGGTTCTTGGATCTCAATAGAGATTTGTATTTTAATAGAATGTGAACTGCATACTTTAGGTGTTTACCAGGTCGGACATGTAATGCCTAATTTATGCATGAATATTCTGAATATTGATATCGTGTTAACAGGTGAATCCCTGGGCAAACATGTGTCAATAGGCCATTTTTATTTTGTAATGTTAACAAAAATGTAATGCATACATGTTCGTGGATGCCCAGATATAGATGATATAGCTACAGTCCCATATACGTCCCGGACCGTCCCGGACCATCCCGGACCCCATCCGGGGTGATCCGGGATTCGGTCCGTGTTGACACCGTGTTGGCACCGGGGTGGTCCTGGATGGTCCTGGATGGTCCTGGATGGTCCTGGATGGTCCTGGGCGGTCCGGGAGTCGACCCCGGATGTTTTTGACGGCCAAAAACTGCCGGGGTGGTCCGGGACGGTCCGGGACAATAGTTTGATCCGGGGTGATCCGTGTAGCCACCGTGCTGGTCCGGGGTCATCCGTAGTGGCGCCGGGGCGGTCCGTGTTGATCCGTGGCAGTCCGGGAGTGAGTTATTGACCGCCCAGGACCATCCAGGACCATCCAGGACCATCCAGGACCACCCCGGTGCCATCACGGTGTCAACACGGACCGAATCCCGGATCACCCCGGATGGGGTCCGGGATGGTCCGGGACGGTCCGGAACGTATATGGGACTGTAGCTTAAAAGCATCACACTTTTTTTAACAAAACATCCCGGACCATCCCGGATCACCCCAGACCATGGTCCGGGATGGTCCGGAGTGGTCCGTGCTCGTCCGTGCTGGTCCGGCTTTATATGGGACTGGGGCTTATCCTTCACCTGTTACAAATACTTGTGACTCACATATATAGGACATTATGGGACAACAATAAATATGTTACCCTTGACTATATCTTAAGTAGTCAGGCTAAATGTTGGAAAGGAAAAACTGAATATTTGTTCAGCATTCTGTGTAATGCGTAATTATTTCCAATGTCAAGTTTTCAACAAAATTGTATGTTGTATCAAGGGTACATATCTAAACTGAATGCTCATACTTCATGACACACACTGTTCAAATGATTTTAATATACATGTACACCATACAAAACTTCCAATATAGAGCGTGTATGTTTAACCAAAAATAAAAAAGGAATCAAGTAAGTATTATTGTACAGAATGTTTAAAAAAATATCACCTAGCATGTCAAAATGCAATTTAAAATATAAGATAAGGCCCATGACAATAATGACATGCAATCTACATTTTATACTGAATAAAACATGAAGGAGATGAAATTCAATACATCAATTATTCATTAGTTGTTCCACTAATTGAGTTGATACCTTTGTAAACTTTAGGGAGTGAGAATTACAAACATGAACTTCCTACAAAAATATATAACAAAATATGTCATGAAATGATTTCATAAAGATGTATCCCTAATAATTTGATCCTTATGGTTATCACATGATACTACATGTACATATTTGTGATGTACCATACAGGAAACAAAACCAGTACTGATAATATACAAAAGGCTGTTTTCATAATGTAACCCAATCTAATGCATATGTCTCTGTGAAGTGCCTTGATAATAGTAATAATACTAGGCATTTCTAAAGTAAATATTAAAGCCAAACATTGTCATCAAGCCAAGAAATCTTTGTTTGAAGTGACCAATTTGCCTCTCTAAATTTTGCTTGCTGTGCAACTCTGTCATTTATTACATCCGGGACTTGTGTAACGGGAAAAGGGAAGACCTGCCGCTAATTAAAGTGCAGGTACTATGTCTATGTACGTATGTTTTACCTTCAATCTGTTTTCTGATAGAACAAAACATGCAACAAAAATAATTTGTTTTATCCTCAGACGTATGCATTAAATTTGGTTACATTACGAAAACAGCCTATTCCAGATAATCATCTTCATACCACTTTGAGTACCTTGAAATCAAATTTCTTAATATTTATTTCATTTCCAACAGAAAGGTAAACAAAGATATCATATTTCATATCATACATAATTCATTTTTTCAAGAAACTATACAAATAAACTTTGCACATAATAACATTATTACAAGAAATTCTTAATTTCTGAGGAAATGGGGGGGGGGGGGGGAGGGGTCAACTAAAAAGTAGTGCTTGTAGTTTGTGGATCCCCCAGAAAAAAGAAAAAAAAAATCAAATTGTATCCAATTTTCAGTTACAGAAGAAATTAATTGATAAATAAATTATTTCATTGTTCAGCAAATCCTTAAAAATTCATTTTTGAATTCATTTTCCTCCCTGACACTACAGTCTTCTCATTCACCTTGGAATTGTGACTATGCATTGAAACAAATCCAGTCATGAAATGAAGGCATGAAATTATTTCATGTTATCATGGTTTTTGTGTGTTCATTAGTTACAAATGTTCAGTAACTTTTAGAATTGAGGTTGACACTTGGAGCTCAATAACAATGTTATGAATTGGCCAGACTTTTTGTCAGTAATCAAAGATCAGATATGGAGTGCAAATTCATTTTAAAAAATTTGTTTATTTGGTCCATGTGAATAGAAAGGAAGATTTCCAAATTTTCTTCAATTATTCTTCACAAGTTATCTGTGTACCACAATATCACTTGTCTAAAGACTATAGACACCCACTTTCACAATACAGCAATATTTCAGCTCTTTTACCATAACATATATTTTTAGTTGAAATAAAATTGCCATTATAAGTTGTATCTTTGTGTGTAAATTGTTCTGATGAAGTGAATAATCTATGTGCATGTTACATCCTGAGAAGAAAAAAAATGCCTGGAGTGATTCTCAATCAATTCAGCCGAATACAATTCAGATAAATTCAATTTTATTTATTTGATTAAAATCATTCAAAACTCTTAAATACCCTGAAACATGTTAATGTATTTTTTTTCAATATTCAATTAAAAAAAAGAATGTATTAAGCATTTGTTGGCTAACCTGTTACTGAGGTATTTTGGGCTTACAACCAGCCTATCCTAGCTTTTTCATACAGTTGATAGGAATAGAGAAGAACAGTTTTCTTTGCTTCCTAGTAATAACACCTGGCTTTAATACAGTTCTTCATCTAGCAAGTCACATTGGTGAAGAGAAAATTATCAAACTATGCTGGTTTATCTTTGCCATATATTGTGGCTTTTAAACCGTCACTTGTTCAAACAATATCAGTGAATGTTTTTGCGTTACCATAGCTCGAATCGTAGTAGCTCAGATCATGAGACTGCAAGATAAGAATTTGCTTAAATTTACAATTATCTGGCTTGGAAATTGCGTTCTATTCGACCAATAACACTGGTGAAGGTGGAATTCATCAGAGAGGTCTGGTTTATCATTCCCTAAAGGTGTTTCTGTTTTAGCAAAAGCATCAGATATAAGAGGGATATGGTACTTTGAGGCATATCGCTCTCATATTTCGGCTCAAACACATTTTTGTTAACAAATAGCATCACTGACATGAGGGCTATGACCTGGCTTTGACAAAAAGGCAGCTTAAACACAAGCAAAACAGGACGTCAATCGTCACATGTTGTCACCCACATTCTCCATCTCGTGTACATTGTGGTCATCCATGCTCTCAATGAGGGGCTCCTCCTCCTCGTCGACCAGGATGCCATCATCGTTGAGTCTTGTGATGACGGTGTCACCAATTCGCACCCCAGGGTCATGGCTCTCTGTGGCAGAAATACTCTTGTGCCATCCTTTCGGTCTATGGGTAATTTCAGAAAAGCGATTGGTCAGGGAAAGTATAACATCTAAATCAAGCCAACCATTCCTTTTAAAAGTAGTTAAGTCTGAAAATTCCTATCCTCTTATGGTAAAAGTCCAAGACATTCAGAAGATTTCTTTTTCATTCTCATTATAAAGCCTACCTGTATATGACAGATTTATTGAGAATTAATGAAGAGCTGAAAATAAATGAAGTATATCCTAAACAGGAAGTCTGCCCTGTTTAATTTCATATCAAGTGATATCAGTTTCATTTTATTCAAAGAAAAATGTAAGTTTAAGGAACATCTGATAATCAACCAAATGCAAATTGTTCCATAATGTACATGTACCGTTCGACCATCTCTCTCATCTGCTTTGTACTGAAATTTTCAGAAATTTCAATTTTTGGGGTTGTTCATGAACGAGTTGTGTATAGACAAATGAACAGTAACTGTATTTTAGGGTACATATATAAATAACTTCTTTAAATAAAATGGAAGTTTTATGAATTCTTCAGTATAGACAAAATGAGAGAGGTCCTCGAGAGGTAAATCATGGAGTGGCCATTATGTCTTTGATTGATTTCAACTTTAAAATATCACAAACTTTCACTTATCTCTTTTTCTCATTTCTCCACTTCCAGTAAAACCCATGTAAAATCAGGGTTGGCTTTCCCTTTAAAAACATCGTTTAACAATGTTAAATCTGAGATGCACAGCCCTACACGTTATCAGTGTCTGTGATATGGTGTAATATTGAAGCACTACATAAATTGCATTTCAAAATGATCAAGAAGTGCCTCAAAAAGGTAAAAATCTTCGAGTGACCGGTTTTACCATACTCGTTTTCCCCAATAGACTGTACGGTAATGAAAACTGAAGGAAAACACAAAATTTGATTTTGATTTTCAATCATATTTATCTTGATAATCAGACAGACGGTCGGCTTGTAAAAGTCATGGGGTTCCTGACTGACCTAAAGGTTTATAATTATCATTGCAGCATGAGCTAAATCCAAGAATTTGTTTCAGAATCTGAGACAAAGTTCCCGGATCCCTTTAAAGTGAACTGAGCCTCACCTTAGAAATGTTGCTAGGAGCAAGGGATCCACTCTTTTATATCTCTCATCCACGATGGCTAGCCGGATGACTTCACTCACAATGATACCGACGATCAAGGTACTCATCGTTGCAAACATACTATACCATAAGAAAGACACCTATATGGGAGAAAGGGTAAAGAACAGATCCCTGTGAAATGTTTGGAAAAGTACAGAGTCAAATAATAATGTTCTCTGACACGTGCTCCTGCGCCATAATGTTCCAGGCTTTATGTCATGAAAACTATAGGATTAGTGTTATTGTCGCAAACAGCATTTTAAGGTTAGGTTTAGGGTTACAGTTAGGGTTAAGGTGTTGAGTCTAGGGTTGGGATTAGGAATTCAATTAGTGCTGCAACCTGAATTAAAGAAAAAGGCAAATTACTCTGTCTCATTGGTTGAATCAAGCATCTTTTCTAGAATTCTAAAAAAAGGCAGATTATACCATTTTAAAGAAACATGAACTTTAAGTACTTTGTGTATGTAAAGCATTTGCAAATGTCCCAAAAGAGAATTTTCTTTGGGTGTTCAAAACAAGAAAAACTTTTCAATGTTCTAAAAGAAAAAGGCTTTACGACGTTCAACAGTAGGTGCAAAGAACATTATGATGCCCTAGTGGCTCATTCTTCCACTTCCACAACATTGAGCAACTATCAAAAAACTGTGGTGAAGCTAAACTGACATATATGCTCCACTGCTACTTCTGAATATAGGTTTTCCCATCCATTTTAACACTTTTTACATTCATTTCATCCCAACACTTTGTGATCTTGACATCTCAATGTCAATTTTGTCTTTGATCATTAACTTTGAAACTTTCTACATTAAATTTCGAAATTTTGCATCAAATTTCATCAAAGTTAAATCATGTTCGTCATCCCTGGCTGCCAACATACCATTGCACCAATCAATTTAGTCATTTTGCAATCAATTTTGTCATAGCGGCATTCAAATTTGTCAATCCATTAGTACATCAGAACAGGGGGCAGGGTCAAAAGTGTAAATTTGCAAAGTGCACTGGTGGTATTGTTATGGAGAGCAATCTGACATAAGAGCATATGATTTGTGTAAATGACTGTGGGGCTATCGTTTCCAACTAGCCGTCCTTGAATGCCGAACTCTAAAGAATCTGAAAATTAAACTCATGGACTATGGTGACATGTCAGGCAAGTTTTGCTTCTGTTTGGTCATCAACTTTCTAAAGCATCATGCCTAGGTTAAAAAATGGTGAATAGGCAACTCAAAGCTGAAGATCTCCAAAAAGAAGTTACAGCACGTCTTTTATTTATGAAACACAGCATTCCTACACTCTTCAAAGAAAGAAAAATGCCCAGTTGAGCATGAGCATTTGACCTTGCCCCATATTTTGATGAACTGCACATTCCATGAATGACAAATCATAACATATGGGGTATTATCTTAAAGAGGAATAAACCCACTTTATAATGATGCTAAACATAGCAATGGTTCTGCCATAACAAGGGAGATATAATCGTTCATACTTGAGTTTCCAAACTATTTTTCAAAGGTTAATGTTCAGCAGTAATAAAATATAATAAAATAAGATCTTTGAGTTGAACTCACCCGATATAACCAGAATGCATCTTGCTGTACATAATTATCTTCCCCTTGATGTGTTAAAGCTCCTATTGTAATCCAAAGACTGATGTATGTTCCTACCAACATACCTATCAATGCACCACTGTTCACAACACAAGAAATTAGAACAAGAGAAGAAAAAAGTTACATGATATGAAAAAGGAAGCACCTCAAAGTGGCACTGATTTGTTACATTTATAAGTTTCTGTATTTGACATGTGTTATTAACTTTATTATCATGATGATGATCATGATAATCATCACCCTCATAATCACCACTATATTATCATCATCATTATTATCATTATTAGAAGTATCATAACAAGCATTTCTGTTATCATCATCATCACCACTAAAAAAAATTAAAACATTTGGGATGAGTCAAATTTCCTATTTTTTAAACAAAATTTGTTTAATACAATCTTTTTCCAGGAAGGGGGGGGGGGGGAGGGAGTTTGGCAGAGGAGCCTCAGGGAGTAGTTTATACTAGACTCTTACCCAGTGTTAGATCTCTTGTAGAGAAGTCCTAATGTGAACACACCCAGGATGGGCCCTCCCAACGCTCCAAGTACAGTATTAGCCATCTGAACCAGTGAACCCATCTTGCTGGCGACAAATGCGAGACCTATGGCGCCAGCTCCATACACAAAGGCTGTCACAAACAAAATAAAAACACAGTTAAAAGTGTTTTCTGAGGGCACTGTCAGAATACTAGCCCATACTTTTCAGTTGAATCCCCTTCATCATACAGAATTTTGATATTTTTCACTGCATTTTAAGCAATTACATTCACATGCATTTATTTATTGATTTATTTCTGATATTTAGACAGGGTGACTCATTATCACCAATAATGGTGGTCTTCCATGAGGCCCTATATGAAAATTTTACCAATTTCTGAGTTCAGGGAACATCAACTTTACTAACCAACTTATAACTTAAGTCTCGGTCACAAATGTCATTACGAACTGCTACGAACGGCGTACAAACGATTTTCAGACAATGGAATTTCGGGAAGACAATGGAAAAACAGGGAGATTCGTACAAAATTATCGTTCGTACGAACCTTTGTGACCGTAGCATTAGCTTGAAACTTTTTTTAGTGTCCTTTATTTTTCTATATATCTAAATCATATTTCACCTGCATGTACACATATAAAGCTCTATTTCTTCCTTCCTTGTATTTAACTAGAAGTTAGGAACCTTTGCATCTTACAGAATATAAAACTCACAATCTCTATCAGTCTTAGAATTATACTCAATCAAGAATTTTGTGGCTACAATGTACATACATGTACTTTATACATAAACGTAACATAATTGGAGTTCAGAATGTAAAATTACTTGATATTTTGTAGTTTAAAAGTCTTCAAGCTTAGAAATGCCAAAATTTGTCTAGTAATGGGGGCAGCCGTGCATGTATTTATTCAATTTTCCACATCAAGGAACGAGCAGGAAAGGACATCATTGTCCTATGAAACAATAACAGTTACTTCACATTTTTATACAGCACTAGTCAGCAGGCTACATACAAGTACATATGAAGAATACTTACTGAGTACTTTTGATAGCACTGTGTCTTTAAAATCTTGTGCGGAATCGACAACAGCTGTCCCTAGTCCAACAGACTCTGCTTGACCCGTCCTCCAATGTCTCCATGGTTTCACAATGTCTACCAGGGTCACGGCAGCCAAGGCATTCAGACCAGATGCTACAGTACTGCAGAGAATGTCAAAGCCATCAAATGTATCTTTCACAACCATTCAATTTTAAGAAAAAACTTTTTTTTAAATGAAGAGAACCCATATTGCAATATGTGCTTGTATGTCTCCCTCTTTGTCTCAGGGGAAACTGGATGTAACAAGATCATTGGAATCAAAATATTTACTTGTCATGGCCACTATCTTGTTATGTAAGAACATACATCACAATGCACATATATGCAGAGCTACCAGGTATCACGCATTTTGAGGGTCTGAAAATGCTCTTACGTATCAAAATGTTTGAAAGACTTGAGGGAAAAAAGTCATGAAACGACAATTCAAAATTCCAAGCGGTTGCAGCGCAATCTCCGAAAATGTTGAGGTTTTGATCCTGGGACCTAAGGGTTAACTGTAACTTCCGATTTGATTTGCTGTTGGGTGATGTTGCCATGATAGTTAATATTGTTGGCATAGCTTTTATGCCACCGGTCTTTACATCTAATAAGACACAGAGAGTAGGCATCTTTGTTTCATGCAGCTCCTTTTTTTCTTCATCCCCACTTGCCATTGATTTTCATTTAAACGCTTTCATTGTCCACATCATGTGTGAACAAGCCCATATTTAATCAACTATTCCCAAACCACAAATGTTTCACTCATTGTTTACTAGCCTATTGCTTACCTCAAAGTGCCAGCAAATAAGCAAGCTACAAAAAGACCCTGCATGCCGGGGATGTGACCAAACTCAATGCTCACAAAGTAGATTAATATCTGGGTGAAAAAAGAGAAAATATCATGTTGATAATATTGATAATAATAGTAATTTTAATAATATTAATAGTAATAGTTATAATGATAATAATAATGATAATAATGGTATTGATAATAATATTAATAAATAATAGTAAAAATATCATGATAATAAAAGTAGTAATAGTAGTAAGAGTAGTGACTGATGTGACTGATGATGATGATGGTGATGATGGTGATGATGATGATGATGATGATGATGATGATGATGATGATGATGACGATGATGATGATGATGATGATGATAGTGTTGTTAATAATGATAATAATGTGATGATGATGATGTTGATGATGATGATATTGATTATGATGACAATGATTGTGATGACGTTGATAATGATTGTGATAATAAAGATTCATGTTGATGATAAGATAAGATACCATTATAATCACAATAAAAACAATGGTACACATACATATTGATGGAATTAAAATGCAATGATATTGACACTGATAATACAAAAACATTAACTGAAAATTGTAAATAAATGATGACGATTAGGATAACATTGATAATAATCTTTGAGAGCTCTTACCTGATCAGGTGTAGAATACTTTGGTGTATAATGAACTGGATGACCATCACTACCATCTTCACCACATCAAATGCATATCAAAGAGTGATGTCAATTCATAGCAGAGATGAGACATTTGAAAAGCAAAAGAAATACATTTGTTATGATGCTTGTATCTAAATAATTCACATACTCTTCTACCAGCGATTGGGAAACATTAAAGGACAATCCAGCCCTTGTAATAAGTTCACTTGTATGAAAGCAGAAAATAAGAGTTTAGCTCACCTTTGGCTAAGGTGAGCTAAAAATGCATAACTTTCTCATGTTTTGTCTGATTTCATTCAAACTTTCAACAGTCTACTTCTCTGATTATCCTGCTTTCCTCTTAGAGTAGCTCTCTGTCAAGGTAGGATTTCCCTTTAATGATAATACCACTGATTTCAAAAGAAGAAAAAAACAATACACACCTTAAAGGAAGCAGTGATGAGATACATGGCTTGCATCCTACCAATAAGAACATTTTGCCTTAAAATGATCGGTGTTATGGGGGAAAGAATTTAGACTCAATTGCCTTAAATGCCAATATAGTCATTCAATTTAAACATGTACAACTATCAAAAATGTTCATGAAATTCAAATATGATGCAGGAAACCACTTTATTTTCCATGAAATCATTGACAATACTAGGGGTGACAAAAAGGTACACATAGCTGCACACAAGAAAGGTAGTAGAAATGATGTGTTGTGAAGTACTTTTTGCTACATGTAGGAATGGGTGTTAACCTCCTACCGAGGTCCCTACCCAAACCCATCATTCAACACAGATATTACCTACATACTAAAGTCTGAAGTTCATGCAAGAAAGAAATTTGTATTTTCTATAGAAGGGGAGGGAGGAGGAGGGGAAGGGTGCATGAGTGATTGGCAGCTCGACTTTACAACAAAATCCAACCCCCAAATAAATACATTTCATTAAATGCAGGTACATGTGAGAGGCAGATAAGTAAAAATTTTAGGGAAATCAAAATAAACAGTACGAAATTTATGATTTTTAGCAGTTGCAATCAATCCAAAAGGAATTGGCAACGCTGTGGTATATCATTTTGAACATGTCTCCCATTTGTTGTCCATAAATCTAACAAATGTCTTTCTTTTTTTTCTCCAAAGAAAATAGTTCATCATACCTTTGCCCCATATATACTATTGCACATGTATTTCTATACCCCCTCCTATATGAAAAAGATCTCATGTTCATTCATTTGATACCATAAAAATGGAAGTTTACAGGATTTTCAGTACTAAGCAAATGGGAAAGGTGCTTGAAAGGTACTCTTACATTGACTGACTACAACGTCGCAATCAAGAACTCTTTTTATTCTTTGTCAGATTTTCTGCACTCTTTAACTACTCCGCTCATCTGCATGTTTATACACGTACATCAGGGAATAATTTTCTTCAAATTTTTTGATTAGCAATTTCAGGCGATGGATAAATATTTCAAATGAAATTCTGTACATTTCTATGGAAGAAAACTGCTACATAAAAGATATTTTGTATAGCAGTCATGCAAAAATGCATAGCAAATTGCGATGCGATACCAGGAAAATTATTCCCTGTACATTCTTCTGCTTTTAATAAAAACCATTCAAAGTCCAAGGTAGATTTCTCTGTAAGTCTCCCCAGTACATTTATCAACATCCATTATGGCATACCCTGAATTTCAGAAACCATGCAAACTCATGCTGCATGGACACTGCTTCTATCTAGATGAAGGCCAAAACTTAATGACCCAAATAAACAAGAACATCAAATTTTTACAGGATGAAAACTGCTCTACTACAGATTCAGTACATGAATTTATAATTCATTTTTGGATTCCCTTTCTTCCTTCCTCCTGAAATGCTCCATTAAAGGTAAAGACCAGTTTTGGAACCCCCCCCCCCCCTCTCAAAAAATGAAATGGAAGATCTTATTACCAATCATGTGAAAGAATATATTTTGACTAATACTTGATAATACAAATTTTGCCGGCAAACCGCCTACTTATTGATATATTTGGTAAAAAGTTATATCCATTTGGACCTGATAGATATCGTGCACGTATCACGCACATGTCGCGTAGTCCCATACATATTTTGTGTACAGTGCTTGTAACTTTACCAAGACTGGGCCAAATTTCTTTTCATTTTGATGATTCCAGAACCTTGAAGTACACAACAATACTTTATGCTAGATGATCAACCTTTTCTGATCGATTCCACAACGTTTCTTTCACAATGCATTTGCTTGACCAGAACTGGCCTTTATCTTTAATGTGCACAGCAGGGGCAGAACTACATGGGCAGAGAAGCTTAACCCTACACCCCCACCCCCCTCCCCAACCACTGTTTATGTTGGCAATATTTCAACTTTTGCACTTTCCCAATTTCGGGGCTACTGTATACTTTCATTTTTGTTGCTAGTTTAAGCAAAATCATCAACCCCCCCCCCCCCCCCCCCCCTCCTCCTAGCAAATATCTGAGAATTTTTTTTACCCATGCCAGCAAGGGTGATCCCTTCCTAGGATAGGCCCTTTCTGGTATATGTAAATTTGATCAGACATCCAGTACACCCAAGTACACCCCTAGTTGGGCAAGATTACTTCATTATTCTATGCTTGTCTCTAATTTGAGTCTGACACCCTCCGCCCCCCCCCCCCCCCTCCATTCAGGTACACCCCTAGTGGGCCGACCCAGATTAGCCATCTACATCAATCATTCTTACTTGGATAAGTGTGATTGAGAGCTGGTTGAAGATGCGTCATGTCGTCTGTTTCAGTAGAGACAGGATAGAAGCAATATGAAGAAGAAGAAGCTAGTGTGA
This sequence comes from Strongylocentrotus purpuratus, assembly GCF_000002235.5. Classification (NCBI taxonomy): domain Eukaryota; kingdom Metazoa; phylum Echinodermata; class Echinoidea; order Camarodonta; family Strongylocentrotidae; genus Strongylocentrotus; species Strongylocentrotus purpuratus. Next base: position 22,870,798 of record NW_022145599.1, on the reverse strand, counting down.
GATGGTGCTATAGTATGGTTTCTACCTCATAATTAATGTCATCTTTAAGAACCAGAAGAGCATTTATTCTGCATGATTGATAGAAGCCCTTCTGGCTCTCATCAGATGACACTCAAAAGGCTCAACACTTCATGCAAGTGACAGAAGTTAAACATGTGCAGGATTTGTAATCGATGCTGCAAAAGCACTCACTAAGAATGAAAAGGATGGAATTTATCCACTGCACTAGCAATACATATTTGTTTTATATGCCAATTTACAGAAATGAGCATTTAAAGGGGAAGTCCACCCTGATATTTGGTTGGTTTTAATAAAAGCAGAAAAATGAGAGAAACAAATAAGTGAAAGTTTGAGCAATATCTGATTAAAAATAGCAATGTTATGAATTTTTGAATTTGTCATCACTGGAACACAAATTGGCAACACTGTGTCGTTTCGTGCGAGCTCCTCTCCAATTTGCTCTGTATAGGACACTTCATAAACTTTCATTTTCTTAGATATCGATGACAGAATGGATTTGCTTCATACAAGTTTTTTTAGTACAGAGTAATTAAATGGGAGGGGACCTTGAAAGATAAGTCACAAAGTTGCCAATTTGAGTTTGATCTTATTTTAATACACCTGGGTGGAGATTGGCAAACATGGATTAATGTCTTGCCAAAGGACATTAGTGGCAGAATGGGATTCAAACCCTTAAGCCTTGGATTGAGAGTCCAGTGTATACCATGACACCCTATAATCAATGATTAAAGATTTATACTGAAAGTGCTATATCACACAATGTAATGCTAAAGAGGACATCATTTGCAATTTACAAAGCAATGCATTTGAAAAGGGTTATAAATATTCTGTATAGTGTCATCCACAAATCAAAAATGACCAATTTCAGGAAGAAAATTGTTAGGTTTTGACTATACATATTAATCCAAATCTGACAGTATGGTTTCTCATTCCTTTTATAAAATAAGTAAATTTTTAAAAGAGTACAAATTGGGTTTGTAAATGTGCAAAAATAACACCAAACATGCATGTAGCATAATGAACAACCATGTGACATCCCCTGCTTGGACCAGCACAGCAAGATTGAAAAGGAGAGATTGAAAGCACTTTGGATGAATTTTGTTCCCAAGAAAGAATGTTAAAAGCTTGTGGGACACCTTTAATATTTCACTGTTTTTCATACAGGAAAATATATAAATAAGAAATAAGTAAATGTTCATCGTACAGGTAAGTTTTCAAAGTCACTACATACGTCACATCTAAAAAATATTTATAACAAATGATTAGAAGTAATGCAGTAACATGAACTACATACACCCGCATTACATAAATACAAACCACGGCTTGGACCTATACAACTTACCATTATAATATGCAAAGAGAACTAGTCCACACAGAGACACGATTGAGATCATTATGATGTTTCCAGGTAGTCCATACCACACAGATCTGACACAAGAAAATGTAATTGGGATGAAGTAAAAAGAACTTACTTTTGAGTACTTTTCAAAAGATGTTAGTTCTTTTCCTTTTCTTCAATGTTAAGAGCATACATATTGAAAAAGACAGAGATTTATAAGTAATCACATTTAAGATGAAACTCTCAATTTGTTTCCCATTGTTTTAATCAATGTTCATAGCATGTACATATAGAAGTGACAAAGGTGAATAATAAACTAAACTAGATGAAACTTTGACTGCGCACAATCGAAAATGATGCCTCTGCCATAAATCCATTTTACAAACTAAAACAGAAGCAATTTTTAAAATTGAAGTTTGATTGTAATCCATTAACAGGTTCTCAGAATATCAATATTACAAGCTATTTTTCATGTACATGAATGACTCTTTGACCTTGACCTCATGACCCCAAAATCTGATCAGTTCATTGGCTCAGCAAGAAACATACAAGTCTTGAGTTTGATGGTAATCCGTCAATCGGTTCTGATGATAATGTGATCACAAGCTATTTTTACATTCATAATGAGCCCTGTGACCTTTGACCTTGTGGCCCCAAAATCTGAAAAGTTCATTGGCTCTGCAAGACACATACATGACACAAGTTTAGCGGGTATCCATCAATCGGTTCTTGAGATAATGTGATTACGAGAACGGGATGGATGGACAACCCAAAAACATAACGCCTCCGGCTACTTTGTAGCGAAGACTTAAAAATCTAAACCTGACCCTGGGTTTGAGCTCAGTCTAAAGTTGACTTTAGAACAAAGCAAGTAAAAAATTGAGGTCTAGGATTGATGTTAAAATTCGCTCTAGTCCTCACATCGGGTTTAACTTTTCGTATAATATTGGCAAAAGAGTTGCTAACCTTTTAGCGTCTTTGAGTGTCTTTGAGGTGAGGAATCGTTGTACAGCAGTCTGACTGACTGCCCAGAGTGGAAGGCTATTGAATGCACCACCAATCAACAGACCCCAGAAGGTCTCTCGCTGTGTCAGGTCAGCCGATGGTCTACAACAGGCAAGAAGACAGACAGGAAGAAAGACAAAGGACATGTGTGACGCAGAGGCAACACACTTTAGAGGCAAGATGAGCAACTATGTTCAAGGCGAGATGGCTCAGTACGAGGTAGAACAGTGGTCTCGTAACTGAGAAGAGCCAGGTTCAAAACGAAGTGGATGCGCTAGTGCACATTGATAATGCATTACCGGTAATCCTCATTAGCAAGTCTCTCAGAAAGGACTTAAAGGTAAAGACCAGTATTGGAAACGCCCCAATTTCAAAAAATGAAATGGAAGCTCTCATTACCAATCATGTGAAAGATATGTTTTGACTAATACATGATGATAAAAAATTTGCCGGGAAACCGCCTACTAATTCATATATTTGGTAAATTTGTTTCTCTCATGGTCTGTGAGAGATATAGGGTAGTCCCATATACATCTTTCTGTGTATAGTGCTTGTAACTTTACGAAGAATGGGCCAAATTTCTTATTATTTTGATGATTCCAGAACCTTGCAGATGCTAGATGCTAGATGATCAACCTTTTATGATCGATTCCACAACGTTTCTTTCACAATGCAATCGCATGACCATAACTGGTCTTTACCTTTAAAGTGACTCTGTAATATTGTTGAAGGTTGATGAAAAGACTGTGTAATTTGTTTATATGAAGCTACTGTTCTAACCCTGTAACAGGCAAAAAAATCCTGAAAGGTGTCACTGTGCAACACCCTCTAACAGTAAATTCTCCAAACCATTATTGAATTTTCCCAAACGTCTTTTTTCAATGAAAATAAGACATCAAACAGGCTTTTAAAAATCGTTGAACACTTAAATGCTTGGAATCGTATATAGATCCAATTTATTGCTTTGTGACGGGTTACATTCTGTAATTAAATTGTAATAATATACATGTAGTTTGGAGAATCAAGGAATCGATCAGATCACTTTTTTCCCCCAATTTGTATCATTAATAATGGTCTGCTTTCTTTGATTTTCTTTACTTGTACATTTAGCATTGAGCACCACATTTTCTCATCTAAATAATCTTACCAAGTCGATTTAAGAATGTTACATATTAAAGCTTAAATTTAAAGTATTCAACAAAGGCTCTAATTCAACCCGTCCACCTTTGATTCTTGAGTTATGAAAAGCACATAAAACATCAAATTTACAAAGAGTATGAGTAATTCAGTAGTAAACTGTATCTGGTTTTATGAAGTCAGGTAAAATATATCATTAAACCTTGTCAGTCCTGGATTATTCATACCTCTTCTTTGTATATCATTCTTTTTATCTTGGAATACTCACTCAAAAAAGTTGAGATGGCCCTTCTCTTTGTTGTACTGCCACACGTAGCCTAACCCACCGGCTTGAATGGCCCCCAATATGACCACAGTCAACAGGGATCCAAACAAGACTGTGAACTGGAACACATCGGTCCAAATAACAGCTTTGATTCCTCCCTATGAAGTGAAAACCAAAACCAAACATTGGCTATTTATAGAGCATAGGAATTGACCAGGTCGTAGTTAGCACATGGTACAAATGACCCGAAATATACACAGGTCTTCTAAGGGTAGATAATGAGCACTACAACAACAACAACATTTTTGTTTGTTTGTACACTACAGCTCCTAAGTCGATATACTTTACAGCACTGTCATGATAACCTCACTTACGGTATTTGAAATACATTGTAACCCTGTACCCCTGCATAACTGTATGTGTAGAATTGGTTCCTATAGACCTAGATTGGCCCAAGGTAGATCATACATGAGGAGAGAAAAGATATTATATCAAATTTCATTTTCAACTTGGAAACCCCAAATTTGTATCTTGCAGTTTAAGAGTCCTTGAATCAGGTAAACTAGAAACTGTAAGTAAATTCAACCCTGCTTCCATTTATTTTGAGGTTCGTTTTAAACTAGAGTAGTAGTGACAACGTGACACAATCCCAGATATGTTTTGGTCCTATGAGTGGTGAGTCTTTGTCTTGGAGAATGTATTATTAAAGGAAACCCTACCCCAAGAAATAACTTTAGTTATTCTGAAAGATTTCTTGTATTCTTGCCCATTTATCTACAAGATTCCCCACCAAAGTGTATGAAGCAAGATATTCTTAGCATAATGTACAGTATCTCAGCATGACATGGGCATCATTATTTTATCATCACATTATCAAGAAAATGGCTGCGCCCATGTCATGCTTAAAGGCATTAAATCATGCCAAGCGTATCTTCATTTATATTTCTCTTGTACATTTCTGTAAGGAATATTGTACATCAATAGGCAGTCCTGAATAAATGTCATAATTTAGCATACCGGTACCTACACTTATTCTTTTGGGTGAGGTTTTCTTCGACTTACCAAAGCAGTATATATGGAACATATCGCTCCTGTCAGAAGTACTGTGGCTGATATAGGAAACTTAGTCACTGTATGAGAAGACAAAATGTGATAACACGGTTTTCAGACGTTAACAACATGGTCACTTATAGTCTTATATATGCTTGTACTTTTTAAGATGCCCCTTTTATGATCACCTTATATAAGGATTGTTGAAAAGAAGCAACTGATGAGTGAAAAAGGTCTCTTGCTATAAAAACTTACACTTCAGAAGCAATGAAACATTCTTTTTTCTGTACTACTGATCTCACTACTGATCTGAGTGAATACAAAGGACACTATAAGTAAATGTAACATATTGGTCATTTAATCCAGTGAAAAGTCATCAAATTTAAAAGTTTGATTTTTTGTTTGCTCCTGCTGTAGCAGTACTTCGCTACTGACAAAGTCTTATACGTGTGGGTACGCCACTGGGTCAAGGTCAAGGTTCAAAGGTCAATGATCTTACCTGCATTGATAGCGAGGGCTGGAGCATAGAGTACTATGGCCATGTAAAACAGAGTCTGGATTATGAAGAGGAAGGCACCGGCTATCCTGACGGACATGCTGAACCTTTTATGAAGGTACTGGAAAGAAAGATAATTCAGCATTCTCGTAAAATCTTCCAGCGCTCACACATTCACTCCGTCCGCGTAGTAGCGGTTCATTGCATGCAATGTTATTGGGAATAGACAGGTTTAACATACGGTATTCAAATTGTATGCATTAATTTTAAACAAAGATCGTTCTTGACAACGTGAAAGCTTGCCCAATGCTTGCCTAGCTGACATAGGGAAAGGTACTGCATGCAGACTGGATTCCAAGGATTGCAGTTCATCACCTTATATATGTTTGATCTCACTCTTATTTTTATTATTATATATATGCATGGTTTATTGAATAAAGAACAGATGTATAAGTTGTGTGTTTATTATAAGTTTTGGAAAATAATTTTTTAGTCAGACTATGGTGAGCTTAGAGACACCCGTATTAAGCGCCTAATAAATATTGTGTAATATTTAAAGCCCCACTGTTCTACTTGTAGCTACTTGCTCCCTTTATCCAGAAAACAATGCCTAGTCGGTGCCTGTTGGTCCCCCATGATCCTCTTTTTCTTATGTTACATGAGAGCTGAGTTGATGAGATAGCCACCTGTCAGTCACCACGCTGTGTGGTCTATTCCCTCCCGGCCAAACTAGTACAGCCCGCCTTTAATAACAGGTTTATGGAATACCGGGAACTTGTCACTAGGTCCCAGGAAACAAACATCCAAAGATTTGAACATATTCATAGAGAACTATCCTTTCCACCTCCATAGGTTTTATATACAAGTGTGTGTGTACACAATCAATGACCAGTGGCTTTTTTTCACAAGAAACCAAAGAATTTGACCCTTCTGTTAATAAAAACCCTAAAACAATCATGTTTCTGCTTTAATATTGTAGGACAATTCCAAGCTATTTGACCTGTGATGAATGGGACAGATCAGAACCTATACACCAGTCTAAATATGAAAAGCATAAATAAACAACTTTGGGGTGCACGCAAGCATATGAGTACATAGAACTGAATGTTGATTTTCTTACATTTCAAAGAAAACTAATCAATAAAAAGCATTGAGAATTTTCTGTGTACTTTTTAAGAATAGGTTTGAGCATTATTCTGTAAGTTTTAACACCATGACTTTTACAAGCCGATCGCCTGTCTGATTATCAAGATATTTAAGATTGGAAATTGAAGCCAAATTTTGCGCTTGCTTAACGGTTTTCATAACACTACAGTCTATTGGGGCAATGAGTAGGGTAAAACCAGTCACTCAAAGATTTTTACATTTTTTGAGGCACTTCTTGATCTTTTTGAAGATCAAATTTTTTAGGGCTTCAATAATACACCATACCACAGACACTGATAACACGTAGGGCCATGCATCTCAGATTTAACATTGTTAAGCGATGCCTTTAAGGTAACTGGTTCTCTGTTAGCAATTGTTTACCTCATAAGCACTGGTGACTCCCAGACCATGGAACACTGGGATGAAGACCAAGGCAGTGATGGGGATGGTGATGAAGAAGCTGAAGATGACTATCCAGTACTGGATACCATAGATGAAGATCTCAGCCGGGATACCAAGGATGGTGATAGCTGACACGTAGGACGCCAGCACACTGATCGCTACAGGGATGCTGTACATGCTGCGATCCGCCATCAGGAACCTGCATGAGTTGAGTTGGATATGATTTGAGGTGCAAGACAATTTTGTTTATTTAATGTGGAAATTATTGCACATACAGGGTAATCACATCAGACGATGTGTTTTGAGTTTGATTTTTATTTGCTTTGTGAAATGATGTGCTCTATTTAATGTGAAAATCATTGTAGTAATTTCTTTACCATCCATAGATATATAGTGCACACATAGAAGGCCTAAATTTCAAAATACCGGCAAGTCCAAGGTATTTGGTCATTTGATGTCCCATATGATATAGGGCTGCGTCTCAAGAAACCGTCATACATTGTAAGTACAAGTTCGGCGACATCCCTTTGAAATGCGTGTATTAAGTTTAACACGCGCTTCAATAGGATGTCGCTGAACTTGTACTGCCCAGGGTATTATGGTAGTATGAACAGAAATTGACATCAGAAGCAATATTTTTCTGTATATTCGGTCAGATCGAATGTCTAGTTTGGGTTTACAAGTGGATACAATGATCAGGTATTCTCAATACTTATCGGTAATGGGTTAATTATGTATGGAGGAAGATAGCCGATATTAATTAGGCCTAAAAAAAAAAATTGATGACTTGGCGTAACCCGCCCGACCCTATTTTTATCGCCGACCCTACGCTTTTTTTTTTTTTTAATTTTTTTTTAAAATTTTTTTTTTAAATTTTTTTTTTTAAATTTTTTTTTTAATTTTTTTTTTTTTTTTTTTTTTTTTTAAATTTTTTTTTTTTTTTAAATTTTTTGATAAAGGATTCTGAAATACTGGAGACATTTTTTAACTGTTTGTTATTACAGAGCCATTCACAATTGTAAATATTTTCACAAGTTGTAATTGGCTACTCTTTTCAACCCTCATTCTTCAAGATTTTGGATACATGTTAACATGTTAACATGTTAACCTCTAGACAAGTTATAAAAATGCTAGTCAATACATTGTGAAAATACTAATATTTGTGAACAGCCCCTTCTAAACCTGTTTATCCTGTTGAAGACAGTGTCTGAGATATCTCAGGCTGGGGTCTGTTGGAAACCTATTAATGCGTTCGTATGTTTGCATTTTATGTGCATGAGGGTGTATGTACATGTACATGTATGTATGCAGGGGGGGGGGGGGGCCAGGTGTATGTATGCATCCCCCAGGTCCCAAGGTGATCAAGATTTCAACAATTTCTTGCTCACTTTGCTCACACAGTGTGTGTGTCCATATATGTGTGTGTGTGTGCGTGGAGTTATTTGAACATATTGTGGTCTACCCCTCTCATCAGATCATCCCCAAGGTCTGAGGACCTATCTACGCCACTGTATGTATGTATGTGTATGAATGGCTAATTTCATGTATGCAAATATAAGCAACAACAACAACAACCAAAAAAAAAAAAAAAAAAAAAAACAACAACAAAAAAATCGCCCTACCTACCCTAATTTTTAGTGACCCCTTACGCCAAGTCATCAATTTTTTTTTTTAGGCCTTAGCGAATGGAATTGAAATTGTATTAAACATGTACAGGCATTCAGGTAGAAACAGTCACATGATTGTCATGAGATATAGAAAGTTCGAGCCAAGTAGTTTCCTGCAAATTTCCTTATTTGATTGTAAAACAAATGAACCTAGACTGAACTACATGCCAATTTGTTGTAAATAACTATTTGAAATGTTATTCAGCAGTTACGCACTTTGCTGTAGTTTTTTGGCCACCCCCGGAAAATGCATGGTACAACCCGGTTGCCGTAGAGACAACCAGCATCGATGAGAAGATGACATAGTCCAGAGCGGAAAATGGATGAACCTCTGCTTGAGAAGAGTTATCCTTATCCATCAGCTCTGCACTTCTTTCATCCCGTTTGCCATCTAAAGAAATGAAGAGCAAGAGAGAGTACAAGAGAGGCAAATTATAGGAGGGGGGGGGGGGAGGAGGATGACATGTTGGAACACATTATACAGGAAATGAAAAAGAGAATGTAAATGTTGTTTAACACACACAACTTTACTATGTACATGTAGGTTTACTTTTAATACACGATGCAGGGAGGCAACCATTTGGAAGAGAGTCAACAGACTCTTGGTTTATCAAATACATGTAGTTCTCTATTAATTAATTACTTTTTATTTATTATTGTTAATTTGTATTTTGTGTACATTTTTTGTTTAATTTATGTTTGATTTCCTTTCAGTCTTCATATTTTTGATATGTTATTCATGCCTATAATGTTTCTCTTTGTTTTGATTTGATTTGATTTTGTTATTTAGCATAATTTTTTATTTTGTTATCTGTTGTTACTGGTTTTTGTTAGTATAAATGTATCAAAAGTTGTACATTTTTATGTCAGACTACAGAATCTCTGGGAAAAAAATCCCATAAAAGGATGATAACAAATCATCCTGATTAAATACATACCGGTACATGTATATCTAATGAATACACAAATAATATACATCTATAGACCCGTTTACATTGCAGAAGAACCTATTCGAAAACAAAACAGTTTTTTAAAACTGCATTGTACTTGTACATGTAGTTGTACTTTATGGTTGTACTCAACTGGAAAAACCCAAACAAACCATCCATGTTTGCTTATTCTGTTTGTTTGTTTTAGATTAGAATTACCATTCAGCTACAAATTTGGGGTTTCAATGCCTCTCCTCATCACCTCAGGCTCATGTACATGTATGACTGTGACTTATGAGAATATACATGTACATGTATGTTAATCTTTTAGCCGATAAAGGCGATAATATCGAAATAATGGCGATAATATCGAAATAATGAATTTGTCGCTTATCATGACAATTAAGAGACATGACATGGTTTTCAGTAACAGGTTGTCTGCTCCCCGACATATCCGTAGGTCGCAGACAAAGATATGACTAACATGGGGGTCACTCTTGAGCTATATGGGGTCGTCAACGTTTTCCTTAACCACTTGACTGTGGATCACGTACATGTACGTGTTCTCGCTCTCGCATGCCTGTGCGTACCACTAACATGTACATGCTTAGGGCATTGCACTTTCAAGATCGTAGCACTGCAGAATGCCTAGCCCTACTGTGTAATTAGCACTGCAATGATGTTATACAGGTCTTGAACCGTACATGGCGCTCTTCCAAAAAAAATCTGGCCTTTTTGTGTACAGCGTACAGATTTTGTACAGTACAAAAATGCTGTAGCACAGGGGGGGGGTATGAACGTGTTTTAAGCCAATAGCAGGGAAACGGTTAAAGGGACTTGGTAACATTTTTCATATGAGAAAAACAAGGGAAACGCTCTCGGCGGTCTCGCCTGCAAAACGCAATTCAATATGATAAACCAGAACGTCAATGACGTAGCGCTCATCCGCATCTCGCAACAACAAATATCGTAAAATTTATGTGGTACACTTTTGAACTGGTCAAAAAATAAAAATTTGATGCCCTGGAAGGGACATACCGGTAATTTCATTTCATTTGCATAAAGTACCATAAATAATCAATGGATCAAAATCTCACAATTCTGTGTAGAAGTTTAGTGTTCCAAATTTAGCTCTACCAGATAAGGCAAACCAAATCAAAAACGGTCAAGAAATGAGGGAAAATAAGCAATTTTTTTTATTTTTGGAATAAATTTGCATAAATTACCATAATTATTTAATGGAGAACAATTTCAAAATTCTGTGTACAAGTTTAGTGTACTAAAGTTAGCTCTACGATATAAAGAAAACCAAATCAAAATCGGTCAAGAAATGAAGGAGAAGAAGCCTTTTTGTGATTTCGAATAAATTTGCATAAATAAGCATAGATAATGAATTTCACAATTCTGAGTAGAAATTTTAAATCCCCTCCTAGCCCTATCATATGAAACAATCAGAATCAAAATCGGTTGAAAAATAACGAAGAAAAAAAGCATTTTGAAAATCTTGATGTTGATGCCACAACAAAGTCTAAGTTTGTTGACCTTAAAATATGACCTTTGACCTTAACTTAATGACCTAAAATTCTGCTCACATGATCGGGGAGACTTGATAACCCTATAAGTTTTTGATGTTGACGCCGCCGTCCTCACCGGAAAAGCGGCACCTATGTCTCGCTGCTTGCTTTTGGCTACGCAGGCGAGACAAAATTGGTGCTTAAGCCCCAGTCCCATATAAAGCCGGACCAGCACGGACGAGCACGGACCACTCCGGACCATCCCGGACCATGGTCTGGGGTGATCCGGGATGGTCCGGGATGTTTTGTTAAAAAAAGTGTGATGCTTTAAAAGCTACAGTCCCATATACGTCCCGGACCGTCCCGGACCATCCCGGACCCCATCCGGGGTGATCCGGGATTCGGTCCGTGTTGACACCGTGTTGGCACCGGGGTGGTCCTGGATGGTCCTGGATGGTCCTGGGCGGTCAATAACTCACTCCCGGACTGCCACGGATCAACACGGACCGCCCCGGCGCCACTACGGATGACCCCGGACCCAACACGGTGGCTACACGGATCACCCCGGATCAAACTTTTGTCCCGGACCGTCCCGGACCACCCCGGCAGTTTTTGACCGTCAAAAACATCCGGGGTCGACTCCCGGACCGCCCAGGACCATCCCGGACCGCCCAGGACCATCCAGGACCATCCAGGACCACCCCGGTGCCAACACGGTGTCAACACGGACCGAATCCCGGATCACCCCGGATGGGGTCCGGGATGGTCCGGGACGGTCCGGGACGTATATGGGACTGTAGCTTTAGGTAGTGACTTCAATGCTATATGTACAATTAAAGATAATCTGAAAGTTTGGGAAAAACTGATCTGATCGATTCCTTAATTCTTCAAACTATATTTGATTACATTTTAGGTAAATGTAAATTATCACAAAGCAATGAATTGGCTCTATATACCATTCCAGACATTTAAGTGGTGACAGATTTTTAAAAGCCTGTCTTAATTATGTCTTAGTTTCATGGAAAACAATTGCGAAAATTCAAAAATGGTTGGGAGAATTTACTGTTATGGGGTGTCGCACAGTGACGCCTTAATAATAATACAATAATACATATGATTTATAAGGCGCCAAATCCACTTGACAGTCAAATGCTCAAGGCGCAGCTTGTGCAAAAGATGAAATACATACATGATACATTTATACAAAGTGCAATAAGAAAGGTACAGACATGAAAGGTAATGGTAATCAATTATAAGCTAAATTAAACAGATAATTCTTAAGATTGTTTTTTAACACCTCAGCAGAACTGCTATTCTTAACCCATTGAGGGAGAGTATTCCATAACGAAGGCCCAGCATGAGCGAAGGTTCGCTCCCCCCACTTTGTTTTAACCCTAGGAGTAACAAGTAAGCCAGAGTTTTGAGAACGTAGCTGTCTAGAAGGAAAGTAATGCTTAATCAAGCCGATGTTATACTGCTGAGCAGAGCCATGTATACAGTGAAATAATAGCAAAATAATCTTGAAAACAACACGTTTTTCTACGGGCAACCAATGGAGTGATTTGAGGACTGGTGTGATGTGACTGTACTTGTTGGACAGGGTCACGACACAAGCAGCAGCATTCTGTAATCTTTGTAATTTTGCGAGTAGGTTGTGAGGCGAACTAAACAAAAGGCCATTACCAAAATCCAAGCGAGAAGAAATCAAAGCATGAGTAATTTCAACGAAACTATAAATATCTTTGTGGTTTGAGAATTTTTCAGGATTTGTGGCATGTTAGAGGGTAAGTACAGTAGAAGCAGAGACGCCAAGTTCAAAGATCGGCAAAAGGTGACATTTTCATGATTCGGCGCGCGAGCGCGCATGCGAGGGTATAACACACGTATAAGGTATAGCGTTTTTTTCAAAATCTAGCGCGCGCGTCATGCGTAAGAGCATTTTCAGACCCTCGAAATTTGTGATGTCACGCCTAATGCGTGATACTTGGTAGCTCTGTAGAAGGAATATAATAAGTAACATTTCATGCAAACATTACACACTTTTTCATTAACCTTCAACAATATTACAGTGCAGAGGGGGTTTTTCAAGCACTGATTGCACAAAAACCACAAAAAGGGTACATTTTTACGCGGGGGGAGGGGGAAGGAGGCACTCAGATTAGGTTTGGACGGGGGTATGCTGCTCAAGCCTCGAAACCCCTACCCATTTTCAAGGGTCATTAAGGGGATTTTTCTTGAAGTAAAGCCAAGCCCAAAGGCTAACTTAGCTTTTCAAAAAGTACATTTTCAAAATTTTGAAAAAAAAGTACGCATGTTTAGAAATATTTTTGTTGAAAATGGGACCCATGTTTAGGGATTTTTTTGAAAAAGTGACCCAAAACTTGAGCGGCACACCCTGTAGATGTCTCAACAAAATGTGGGTAGATCTACACCCCCCCCCTGAAAATAATTTCAGAAAAGGTCAGATACACCATTACAACATTGATTAGGGTCCATTTCAGAGGTTGATGGACACTAGTGGGTTGCACTTGTGTATGAGAGTGACCCCCCCCCCCCCTCCCCTCCCGGGCCTCAACCCCTACCCCTATACATTTTTAACAAGACGTAAGACTAAGACACAGTTTTAAGTGCATGGGACTGTAGTTTCACTGTTAACCCTAGCCTTGGCAGCTTGCTAGATTGCGCGCTACACAGTATAGGCCTACATTACAGACAGTGCCACAATACCAATGCCATGCAAATTCAACAGGTGAAATAACAAAATTCTTCTCACCTGTGGATTGAAGTATTGGTAAGAATTCAAGAACAGACAATGTCAAGATGACAACCAAAGACAAAGAGCCACTGATCTCCGAGTGTCCATGACCATCATATCATGTAGAAGTTTGAAGTAATACCGTAATCCTGCCCAGTGTGTTTTTAATATAAACAAAACACCGTACTAACATACTAGTGCGCAGCGAGAGATCACGGATCGCGGAGCGCAAGCGCAGACTACATGTAGACGTCGCGTCGTTGTTTTTCGGGTATAGTACGGGTTGTGGGGGGGGGGGGGGGGGGCAGAGCACTGGTAGTGGGGCAGAGGGGTGCGGTGCGCTTGAGCTTAATTGTTTCCAAAATCGGTTCTATACAGGACCATTACCCCCTGGACAATCACCCACCGGCCAAATACCAGCGTGACAATAATTAGGAACAATACCCCCCTACGGACACGTACCCTAGGAAAATTACAATCAAAGTCTATAGTAGGACAATTACCCCCCCCCCCCCCCGTAAAATTACCTCAAGGACAACAAGGTCAAGGAAAACCAAGGACCTCTGAAGACAAAAAAAAAATACCCTGAGAAAAGTCTCCCCTCGCTAGTATATATACCGCATAAGGTCAGATTCATAGTTCACTCGCCATGATATATGCAAGCTAGCACTTTTCATCTAGAACATCTTTTGCACAAAGACATTTGTTTTAAAGGTCCAAACTGTGGAATCCTCTTTCAAACGATATTATACAGTGTAATTATTTTTATATATACATGTATGTATTTATCATTGTTTTGCGTTTAAAAATGATTTAAGTAAATTATTACTGAATAGTTTTTGTTATTGTTGTGTGTTTTTTATATGTGGATAATGATCGAAAAATTCACGTCGTCGTTGTGAATGACTCTTCCAGACCATTTCCCCTGCCCTGGGGTGTTCCTCAAGGGTCTGTCCTAGGTCCACTGGAGTTCATCCTGTATACTGGTCTGCGGTCATCTCTTCCCATCGGGACATTCATCATGTCATGTACGCTGACGACACCCAGTTGTATGTGACCATGACATCCAAGATCACGTAGGCTCTATGCATAAACTGAGCGAGTGCGTCTCCGATGTCATGTCCTGGTCTTCTTCAAATAAACTCAAGTTAAATCAATCTAAGACTGAGGTACTACACTCACCACCTCGCAGTTTAGAAGTTCTTGCAGTCTGCCGTGCTTGGATGCTGCTGGCGTTGAAATCGTACGCTTCAAAAGTAGTTCGTAACCTCGGCGTCACTGTTGATAATGTATTGAATATGAAACAACACATCAGGAATACTTGTCGGACGGCTGCCTTTGTATATCCAGGATTAGTAAACTTCGAAAATATTTGGACAGACAGTCTACAGAACATTATTGATCCACGCTTTTGTGACTTCCCATTTAGATTATTGTAACGGATTGTACTTTGGCTTACCAGAAGTAACCAGATTCCACCATTTCTCCACTCCAACGTATTCAGAACATGGCAGCCCGTCTCATTATACCAAAACCAAAATATGAACACATAACTCCTATTCTTAGATCTCTTCATTGGCTACCTATTTTAACTCGCATTCAATTTAAGATTCTTTTGTTAGTATTCAAAATTAAACATGGTTATGCTCCATCATATTTTAAACGACCTTCTCAAACCTATTGTTCCATCACGTTCATTACGGTCAACTACACATGCTAATTTCCAATACGCCCCTGGTCCCCGAAGAAATACCCGTTACGGAGATCGTACTTTTGCCATTGCAGCCCCTAAATTATGGAACAGTTTACCTATTATTATTCGTCAATCCCCATCTGTAGAGTCTTTTAAGGCAAGTTTCAGGCGCGGATCCAGAATTTTCCAATAGGGGGGGGGGGGGGGGGGGGGGGGGGGGGGGGGGGGGGGGGGGGGGGGGGGGGGGGGGGGGGGGGGGGGTGGGGGGGGGGGGGGGGGGTGGGGGGGGGGGGGGGGGGGGGGGGGGGGGGGGGGCCCGGAAATTTGAAAATTGCGCATGCCGTTTTTTTTCAACTCAACATAACAATACTGACAAGGTCATATTAGAAGCAACATACCGGTACAATTTTTTTGACATTTTCATCGAGGGGGGGGGGGGGGCTATAGCCTCTTCGTTGTACCATTCTCTACTCTTACTCCTTGTTTGAATTCAGTTTCCCCCCCTTCCCGCGCGAAGGGCGGAAGCTTTGACCTTTCATAAATTATTAGAGAAAGAAGACGATTCGTTGTACCGTTTTTTGACTCTTTGTCCTTGTCTGAATTGAGTCCCTCCCCCTCCCCCCCCCCCCCCTCCTCGAGCGAAGCGAGAAAGCTTTGACGTTTCATTAAATTATTAGTAAAAGAAGAAGATTCGTTGTACCATTCTCGACTCTTAATCCTTGTCTGAATTCAGTTGCGGCCCCCCTCCCAAGCGAAGCGCGGAAGCTTTGACATTTCATTTAATAATTAGAAAAGAAAAGACGATTCGTTGTACCGTTTTTGACTCTTTGTCCTTGTCTGAATTGAGTCCCTCCCCCCCCCCTCTCGAGCGAAGCGCGGAAGCTTTGACGTTTCATTAAATTATTAGAAAAAGAAGAAGATTCGTTGTACCATTCTCGACTCTTAATCCTTGTCTGAATTCAGTTGCGGCCCCCTCCCAAGCGAAGCGCGGAAGCTTTGACATTTCATTTAATTATTAGAGAAAAAAGGCGATTCGTTGGTCCGTTCTCCGACTCTTATTCCTTGTCTGAATTCAATCCCCCCCCCCCCCTCCCGCGCGAAGCGCGGAACCTTTGAACTTTCATTTATTATTAGAGAAAAAATACGATTTTTTGTGGTACCATTCTCGACTCTTATTCCTTGTCTGAATTCAGTCCCCCCCCCCCTCCCGCGCAAAGCGCGGAAAGCTTTGACCTTTCATTAATTATTAGAAAAAGAAGAAGATTCGTTGTACCATTCTCGACTCTTAATCCTTGTCTGAATTCAGTTGCGGCCCCCTCCCAAGCGAAGCGCGGAAGCTTTGACATTTCATTTAATTATTAGAGAAAAAAGGCGATTCGTTGGTCCGTTCTCGACTCTTATTCCTTGTCTGAATTCAATCCCCCACCCCCCCCCCCTCCCGCGCGAAGCGCGGAAGCTTTGAACTTTCATTTATTATTAGAGAAAAAAGACGATTTTTTGTGGTACCATTCTCGACTCTTATTCCTTGTCTGAATTCAGTCCCCCCCCCCCTCCCGCGCGAAGCGCGGAAAGCTTTGACCTTTCATTAATTATTAGAAAAAGAAGAAGATTCGTTGTACCATTCTCGACTCTTAATCCTTGTCTGAATTCAGTTGCGGCCCCCTCCCAAGCGAAGCGCGGAGCTTTGACATTTCATTTAATTATTAGAGAAAAAAGGCGATTCGTTTGGTCCGTTCTCGACTCTTATTCCTTGTCTGAATTCAATCCCCCACCCCCCCCCCCCTCCCGCGCGAAGCGCGGAAGCTTTGAACTTTCATTTATTATAGAGAAAAAAGACGATTTTTTGTGGTACCATTCTCGACTCTTATTCCTTGTCTGAATTCAGTCCCCCCCCCCCCTCCCGCGCGAAGCGCGGAAAGCTTTGACCTTTCATTAATTATTAGAAAAAGAAGACGATTTTTTTTGGTACCATTCTCGACTCTTATTCCTTGTCTAATTCAGCCCCCTCCGCGCGAAGCGCGGAAACTTTGACCTTTCATAGTTTAATGAAATTATTAGAGAAAGAAGACGTTCCGTTGTACCGTTCCCAACTCTTAATCCTTATTTTAATGCAGTTTCCCCCCCTCCCGCGCGAAGCGCGTGGAAGCTTTAAGTTTCATTAAATTATTAGAGAAAGAAGAGGGTTCGTTGTTCCATTCTCGACTCTTAATCCTTGTCTGAAGTCAGTTTTCCTATCGCCCGCGCGAAGCGCGGAAGCTTTGACCTTTCATAATTATTAGAGAAAGAAGAAGATTCGTTGTACCATTCTCGACTCTTAATCTTTTTCTGAATTCAGTTTTGGCCCCCCTCCCAAGCGAAGCGCGAAGCTTTGACATTTCATTTAATTATTACAGAAAGAAGACGATTCGTTGTACCGTTCTCGACTTGTCAGAATTTTCAAAAATGTTTCCTTTGTCTTCTCCTTTTATGTCCTCTTACTGCCCCTACTACCCTTGGCTACGCACCTGCTTTAAAGGGAAAATGAATAATCATGATTGTAATAGCACACAATTAGGTCAGTAGAAATGAACGGGAAAAAAGTAAAGATCTATTATATACCCCAACCATGGATAATCACAAAAACGCCCGGGAGCGTCAGATCATAGTTTTGTGTTATCGGGCGAGGGCCGGGGAGTATAGCGGGCCAAGCGAGATTTTGCAATGTTGAATGCTGAAATTATGCATTCTAGAAAATCCCTAAGCCCAATATGTACGTTCTTTCTGCTGTATTTTTTTTCGAGCTATATTTCTAAATTTCCTGGGGGACGTGTCCCCCTATCGGGCCAGGATTGCCGCCCTTTCCATGATTAATAATATTACAGTGCTTATATAGCGCCTAACACTTACTTTGTCAGAAGTCTCTAAGCGCTCTACAATAATGCAGCATAATTACCCT